>NW_019175062.1:1776012-1852906 GCF_002260705.1 Seriola dumerili | reverse complement strand
AGCTACTGGAGGAGCTGGTGTGAGGTCATTGCTGCCAAAAGAGGTTCAACCAGTTATTAAATTAAATGCAATGATTCCTTTACTTTTTCTACCAGCACTTTAAATGTTTTACGGTTGTGTTCTATAAATACTATAGTCTATAAGTTGTGACTTTAGATGAAGATCTCATTAAATTTCATGACCAATTAATACAGAAAACAAGGTCATTCCAAAGGGTCCACACATTTTTTCTTGCCACTGTAGTGATTCATAGCTCTTTTTTCACTTTTTAACATTAAGTGTAAACAAACTCACCTTTGAACCAGTTAACATGGTAGTGAGCATTTTTGTGCCATTCCCAACACCAACAACTGAAAGAAACAGAGACCATGTTAGAATCTCAAGGCAACACTTCATCATCACAATATAACACCAAGTCAATTAAACTTCAGGGATATAAATCTGTCCTTTTAGGAAGCACAAGTGATTGTGAATCAATTTCACCTGCTTTGGTGGAAGTGAAAGTGGCAACAGGTGCAATGGAGAGGCCAAAGCAAGACAATAAAAGGGGAATGGTTTTGCATGTGGTGGCCACAGACAGTTGCTCTCTCCTGATCCTTCCTGACTGATTGTTCTCTAGTTTTGTGTTTTGCTAGTGTCCTTGTAACTACTGGTAGCATGAGGCGGTACCTGCAGCCCAATCAGGTTGCACAGGTAGTCCAGCTCCTCCAGGATGGCACATCCATACGTGAGGCCCCAAGAAGGTTTGCTGTGTCTCCCAGCACAGTCTCAAGAGCATGGAGGAGGAACAAGGAGACTGGCTGTTACACGAGGAGAGCTGGACAGGGCTGTAGAAGGGCATCAACCAAGCAGCAGGACCGGTACCTGCTCCTTTGTGTGAGGAGGAACAGGAGGAGCACTGCCAGAGCCCTACAACATGACCTCCAGCAGGCTACTGGTGTGCATGTTTCTGACCAAACTGTCAGAAACAGACTCCATGAGGGTGGCATGAGGGCCCGACATCCTCTAGTGGGACCTGTGCTCACAGCCCAGCACCCTGCAGCTCGACTGGCATTCGCCAGAGAACACCAGAATTGGCAGGTCTGCCACTGGCGCCCTGATCTCTTCACAGATGAGAGCAAGTTCACACTGAGCACATGTGACAGGCGTGAAAGAGTCTGGAGACGCCATGGTGATCGCTATGCTGCCTGTAACATCATCCAGCATGACCGGTNCAGCTCGACTGGCATTCGCCAGAGAACACCAGAATTGGCAGGTCTGTCACTGGCGCCCTGATCTCTTCACAGATGAGAGCAAGTTCACACTGAGCACATGTGACAGGCGTGAAAGAGTCTGGAGACGCCATGGTGATCGCTATGCTGCCTGTAACATCATCCAGCATGACCGGTTTGGCGGTGAGTCAGTGATGGTCTGGGGAAGCATATCCTTGGAGAGTCACACGGACCTCCATGTCACAGCCAGCGGTACCCTNAAACTGTACATCTCTGCTGAACCAAATGATGCTGCAGCGATAAACTCCATTACTATATGTCTTCTAGCAATAAATAAATGGATGAGCAACAACTTCTTAAAGTTAAATGAGGACAAAACTGAAATCCTACTAGTCGGCCCCAAAACAAAAAAACAATGCTGTTCAATAACCTGGGGAAACTGATTCCCTGGATTAAATCTGAGGTAACAAGTCTTGGCATTATCTTGGATTCAGATCTAAGCTTCAAGTCCCACATCAACAAGGTGACAAAAACATAATTTTCCATAGACACAGAAACAGCTAAAGTACGGCCATTTATAAACCAAAAAGATGCTGAAAGATTGATTCATGCCTTCATTTCAAGCTGACTTGATTACTGCAACACACTTTTTACTGGGCTGCTGAAGAAAACCACTGAGAGACTTCAGCTAATTCAAAACTCTGCAGCTTGGCTATTAACCAGAACCAAGAAGAGAGAGCACATCAGTCCAGTTTTAGAGGCTCTGCATGGCCTTCCTGTGACATTCAGGACTGATTTCAAGCTCCTCCTCCTCATATACAAAGGCCTTAATGGGCAAGGACCAAGCTACATTGCTAACTCCCTGATTAACTATGTACCTCCGAGAACACTGAGATCATCCACTGCTGCTTTATTTAAGGTTCCCAGCAACAGCCGTAGGAAAACTGGATGCAGCCTTCTGCTCCTACGTTAGTTACGGCTCAATAATGAGAATCTATCTGAGCTGAAGCAGCTATATAATGCGGAATGGTCCACAGAATTCATCGTAAACATTGTGCAGGTCTGATCGGGAGCTACTGGAGGAGCTGGTGTGAGGTCATTGCTGCCAAAAGAGGTTCAACCAGTTATTAAATTAAATGCAATGATTCCTTTACTTTTTCTACCAGCACTTTAAATGTTTTACGGTTGTGTTCTATAAATACTATAGTCTATAAGTTGTGACTTTAGATGAAGATCTCATTAAATTTCATGACCAATTAATACAGAAAACAAGGTCATTCCAAAGGGTCCACACATTTTTTCTTGCCACTGTAGTGATTCATAGCTCTTTTTTCACTTTTTAACATTAAGTGTAAACAAACTCACCTTTGAACCAGTTAACATGGTAGTGAGCATTTTTGTGCCATTCCCAACACCAACAACTGAAAGAAACAGAGACCATGTTAGAATCTCAAGGCAACACTTCATCATCACAATATAACACCAAGTCAATTAAACTTCAGGGATATAAATCTGTCCTTTTAGGAAGCACAAGTGATTGTGAATCAATTTCACCTGCTTTGGTGGAAGTGAAAGTGGCAACAGGTGCAATGGAGAGGCCAAAGCAAGACAATAAAAGGGGAATGGTTTTGCATGTGGTGGCCACAGACAGTTGCTCTCTCCTGATCCTTCCTGACTGATTGTTCTCTAGTTTTGTGTTTTGCTAGTGTCCTTGTAACTACTGGTAGCATGAGGCGGTACCTGCAGCCCAATCAGGTTGCACAGGTAGTCCAGCTCCTCCAGGATGGCACATCCATACGTGAGGCCCCAAGAAGGTTTGCTGTGTCTCCCAGCACAGTCTCAAGAGCATGGAGGAGGAACAAGGAGACTGGCTGTTACACGAGGAGAGCTGGACAGGGCTGTAGAAGGGCATCAACCAAGCAGCAGGACCGGTACCTGCTCCTTTGTGTGAGGAGGAACAGGAGGAGCACTGCCAGAGCCCTACAACATGACCTCCAGCAGGCTACTGGTGTGCATGTTTCTGACCAAACTGTCAGAAACAGACTCCATGAGGGTGGCATGAGGGCCCGACATCCTCTAGTGGGACCTGTGCTCACAGCCCAGCACCCTGCAGCTCGACTGGCATTCGCCAGAGAACACCAGAATTGGCAGGTCTGCCACTGGCGCCCTGATCTCTTCACAGATGAGAGCAAGTTCACACTGAGCACATGTGACAGGCGTGAAAGAGTCTGGAGACGCCATGGTGATCGCTATGCTGCCTGTAACATCATCCAGCATGACCGGTTTGGCGGTGGGTCAGTGATGGTCTGGGGAAGCATATCCTTGGAGAGTCACACGGACCTCCATGTCACAGCCAGCGGTACCCTGACTGCTGTTAGGTACAGGGATGAAATCCTCAGAGCGATTGTCAGACCTTACGCTGGTGCAGTGGGCCCTGGGTTCCTCCTGGTGCAGGACAATGCCCGGCCTCATATGGCCAGAGTGTGTAGGCAGTTCCTGGATGATGAAGGCATTGATGCCATTGATTGACCCTCACGCTCCCCTGACCTTAATCCAAATGAGCACCTATGGGACGTAATGTATCTGTGCATCAGACGCTGCCAAGTACCGCCACAGACTGTCCAGGAGCTCACTGATGCCCTGATCCAGGTCAGGGAGGAGATCCCCCAGGACACCATACGCCCACAGGTTGTCGGGAGTGCAAACAGGCACGTGGGGGCCATACACACTACTGAGACACATTATGAGTTGCTGTGATGAAATTCATGCCTTCATTTCAAGCTGACTTGATTACTGCAACACACTTTTTACTGGGCTGCTGAAGAAAACCACTGAGAGACTTCAGCTAATTCAAAACTCTGCAGCTTGGCTATTAACCAGAACCAAGAAGAGAGAGCACATCAGTCCAGTTTTAGAGGCTCCGCATGGCCTTCCTGTGACATTCAGGACTGATTTCAAGCTCCTCCTCCTCATATACAAAGGCCTTAATGGGCAAGGACCAAGCTACATTGCTAACTCCCTGATTAACTATGTACCTCCGAGAACACTGAGATCATCCACTGCTGCTTTATTTAAGGTTCCCAGCAACAGCCGTAGGAAAACTGGATGCAGCCTTCTGCTCCTACGTTAGTTACGGCTCAATAATGAGAATCTATCTGAGCTGAAGCAGCTATATAATGCGGAATGGTCCACAGAATTCATCGTAAACATTGTGCAGGTCTGATCGGGAGCTACTGGAGGAGCTGGTGTGAGGTCATTGCTGCCAAAAGAGGTTCAACCAGTTATTAAATTAAATGCAATGATTCCTTTACTTTTTCTACCAGCACTTTAAATGTTTTACGGTTGTGTAAATACTATAAATACTATAGTCTATAAGTTGTGACTTTAGATGAAGATCTCATTAAATTTCATGACCAATTAATACAGAAAACAAGGTCATTCCAAAGGGTCCACACATTTTTTCTTGCCACTGTAGTGATTCATAGCTCTTTTTTCACTTTTTAACATTAAGTGTAAACAAACTCACCTTTGAACCAGTTAACATGGTAGTGAGCATTTTTGTGCCATTCCCAACACCAACAACTGAAAGAAACAGAGACCATGTTAGAATCTCAAGGCAACACTTCATCATCACAATATAACACCAAGTCAATTAAACTTCAGGGATATAAATCTGTCCTTTTAGGAAGCACAAGTGATTGTGAATCAATTTCACCTGCTTTGGTGGAAGTGAAAGTGGCAACAGGTGCAATGGAGAGGCCAAAGCAAGACAATAAAAGGGGAATGGTTTTGCATGTGGTGGCCACAGACAGTTGCTCTCTCCTGATCCTTCCTGACTGATTGTTCTCTAGTTTTGTGTTTTGCTAGTGTCCTTGTAACTACTGGTAGCATGAGGCGGTACCTGCAGCCCAATCAGGTTGCACAGGTAGTCCAGCTCCTCCAGGATGGCACATCCATACGTGAGGCCCCAAGAAGGTTTGCTGTGTCTCCCAGCACAGTCTCAAGAGCATGGAGGAGGAACAAGGAGACTGGCTGTTACACGAGGAGAGCTGGACAGGGCTGTAGAAGGGCATCAACCAAGCAGCAGGACCGGTACCTGCTCCTTTGTGTGAGGAGGAACAGGAGGAGCACTGCCAGAGCCCTACAACATGACCTCCAGCAGGCTACTGGTGTGCATGTTTCTGACCAAACTGTCAGAAACAGACTCCATGAGGGTGGCATGAGGGCCCGACATCCTCTAGTGGGACCTGTGCTCACAGCCCAGCACCCTGCAGCTCGACTGGCATTCGCCAGAGAACACCAGAATTGGCAGGTCTGCCACTGGCGCCCTGATCTCTTCACAGATGAGAGCAAGTTCACACTGAGCACATGTGACAGGCGTGAAAGAGTCTGGAGACGCCATGGTGATCGCTATGCTGCCTGTAACATCATCCAGCATGACCGGTTTGGCGGTGAGTCAGTGATGGTCTGGGGAAGCATATCCTTGGAGAGTCACACGGACCTCCATGTCACAGCCAGCGGTACCCTGACTGCTGTTAGGTACAGGGATGAAATCCTCAGAGCGATTGTCAGACCTTACGCTGGTGCAGTGGGCCCTGGGTTCCTCCTGGTGCAGGACAATGCCCGGCCTCATATGGCCAGAGTGTGTAGGCAGTTCCTGGATGATGAAGGCATTGATGCCATTGATTGACCCTCACGCTCCCCTGACCTTAATCCAAATGAGCACCTATGGGACGTAATGTATCTGTGCATCAGACGCTGCCAAGTACCGCCACAGACTGTCCAGGAGCTCACTGATGCCCTGATCCAGGTCAGGGAGGAGATCCCCCAGGACACCATACGCCCACAGGTTGTCGGGAGTGCAAACAGGCACGTGGGGGCCTTACACACTACTGAGACACATTATGAGTTGCTGTGATGAAATTCATGCAAGTTGGATCAGCCTGTGATTTCAATATTTTACTTTGATTTTCAGTGCGATTGTGAATCCAGCTCCATGAGAGACTAAAGAGAACTGATCTGGGGCTCATTCTATGTCCTACACAGTTCATCTAGTCCCACAGTTTAATGAATGTAGACAACACCAGTACTGACTACAACCTCAGTAAAAATCATGGTTGATTAACATCTCTCTGACAGTGTCAAAAGGGAACATTCATGGTCACCAGTGGAAGATCCTATTTACTTTGTTGATCCTCTCAAGTTTCCTCAAGCGCCACCATGAGGTTGCCATTTTTGTTTTTCAGTGAAATTTGGTTGAGACTTTCATGTTCCCCTCAGGATGAATAGTGATCATTTTGGTGAATTTCTGGCTGATCCTCTGACCTTTCATCTAGCTCCATCATCAGGCAGAAAATTCATTTTATCCTGTCCTTTGCTTTATGAACAAATACCTTCAAAACTAATGAGGTGCTGGACTGTGTGTTCACTGCAGAAAGCTTTGGCATGCTAACACACTAAAAGTGTGTGAACATGGTACACTTTATAAATAGTCATCAGCATGTTAGCATGCTGACATTAGCATTTTGCTCACAGTATCACTGTGCTTAAGTACAGCCTCACACATCTGACATGCATATCCATTCAGACATGTCTTTACAGTATCTACACCCCCTCCATTGTCCACAAGTTGCTCATGATATTAAAATGATACATGTAATTATTTGTAGTACAACACAAGCAGTACACCTCATCAGCTGCCTGTGTGGTCTAGCCTATCCCATTCTTTGTATACATGCGTCACTGAACACATATCTAGAGTCAGATGAGGGATGTTCAAAACTGGCTGAGGTGCACTTCACTAAGGCACAACACAAGATTAACACAAACCAATAAACAGGCATTGAGAAAGTTGCCACCCCTCCTTGGGACTGAGTTCATGAAATCAAACGTTGCCAAAGTAAAACTTATCAGTTGTACTGCCTACTTTGAATACTGAATCTCTTCAGCAACTGAATGAGGATGTTGACACTAGACCTTTTTGGTAACCTTGTCTGTCCTGTTTCTGTTATTATAAATATGAATATAATACTTTATTTTATTTATATTTTATTGATGATTGATGATCATCTAGAAGAGTAGATTACTCATACATATATATAAGTTTGTTCATCTGTTGCATTTTATTGTTAACTTGACCGTTAATAAATGGTGAGATCTTCTCTTTGTGTAAAGATATGCTGTTGTATCCTGACAAATATTCTGACTAAAATGAAGTCCATGACACAACTTGATTTAGAGGATCTTACTTTTAGAGATGAGGTATTTGATAGCAGGAACACTTTTCTTGATACTGTTTTAGTTTCCTTACTAACATAAGTGATATGAACTTAAAAGTGATCAACCTGGCTGGGACGACCTTGTTGTTCAATGCTTTGTAACTTTTGAATTTAAAAGCATTGAGCAACAACTGCACATGGATGTAATTATAATATATCCATGCAAGTGCTTCCCAGCCGGGATTATCAATTTTTTGTGTCCCCTGGAAACACTTCTGTTGTTGTCTTTGCTACTTGCAGTGTGTTTCTATATTTGGTTGCATTGTGGGTATTTGCAGTAAATGTGCTGTCAAATAGATGTTTTCTGAATTTTCATGTGTTTTCCTAGGTTGCAGTTTGTTGAACTCTCAGGGCCACGGTAGTATTGGGACGTACTGATAGGCCTACTATTCTGTAGCTTTATTTTGTTGGTAGAAGTATATGTATATGTTTTTGTATACAATACAAATATTTTCCCCTTTTTAAAAGGCTTGATGGCAGTGTTCAAGTAAGTAAATGTAATCGAGATACATCGCTAACAGTTAAAACCTCTAACAAGGCAGGAATGACAACTGTCGCACGTGCACCAGCGCCCGGCTGTGTACATGGTACTGTCCTCTTACCTAACACCCCACTGGCAGCACTGTCCAGGGTCCCTCCGTGCCCCATCTTTAGGCTCTGCTTCCTTCTCTTTCGCGGGTTTGGGTTTTCTACTCCAGCTTCTGAAAGATACGTGACACACAAACATTTCACTGTCAGCGACAGCAGTTGACAACAGACGTATGTCTTGATGCTGTCCTGTCGTATTACCCCTGAGTAAAGCTTCTTTGAGTGCATTCAACACGTCTGCAGATGTCGGCCCTTGTTTTTTATATATCGCAAACAACCCATTTAAAGACTGCAGTTTAGACAGAGAACTAGATATCGGGGCCGCTGAGTTACTGATGTTTCCAGCCATGCTTGTTCAGTCCTCCACGGCCAACACTCTTCTTCTTCTACTTGTAAACTGAAGCTTAGCGACTAGTTGTTGTGTTACCGCCATCTACTGGTTCAATCGTTGATTGCGTCTTTGACTACAACAAGTCAAAATAAAATGATATGAAATAACATTATATTAAATATCATTACGCTTCATCTCAGTTTTAGACTACTAAAGCTTGATTAAGTACAGTTTAATTCGTTTTACTTATCCTCTCTCAGGACGAGGGTACCTGGCTCGATAATATTTTTTTTCGAAACTACACTGACCAAGATACTTTGCGCGGAAATACCCTTCCTAGTTACTTTGTCGCTTGGCTTCCTCTGCCTGTCAGCTGTGCTATCTAAAACAACAACAATTGCCAGGAAGATATTTGTGCTGTAGCCGCTGAGGTCAGTGAGTTTTTTCGTCTGAAGGTGACGTTATTAATGTTTAGGAAAACTTCTTCATAGACTCACCTTAGCTCACGTCGCTTAACCATTTGTTAGCCGACGCTCTGTGACGATAACGTTACGCGACACTTCCATTCAAAATTTGTGACAGTGCAGTTTCTGAATCAATATAAGCCATATTCTGATTCGGCAATTACATGATATGACATGTTTATGCCTTTGTGCCACACTGCTTCCATCTGCCAGCTAACTTTACTGGCAAATCAGCTATTAAATTTAAAATTGATTATAAATGTAGTCAGCTTCTTTGAGTGGATGCTGCCGAATTGAAAAGTTAGATTCTAGAGTTGCTGGAAAGATTTTCCGTTCTATGTTATGTTGTATGTGCTTTTGTCGAAATCACGATGCAGTTTAAACCGCTACAGTTTTTGGAGTTTGGCTACTTGGGTATTTGCAAGGTCAGCTTTTCGAGACTTAGGTGTTAATTGCATATAGCTGGTATAGACGTCGATCCCGGATTGAACTGATGCTAGCCCAGTGTTTGTGAATGAGTGACTCTTGTAGCTGTAATTTCCTCTTAATAAGAACAGAGAAGCTCTAGAGGGAAGCACAGACAGTCTATCAGCAGCTGCTTCATGCAGTCTAGCCTCACAAAGGCAGCCGATTACTGCTGTTTGACCCTGGTCCCATACTGCATCATCTAGCAGAGAGAATCCCCTTTGGCCTGCAGTTTGGATGTTTTTGATGGAGGACAAAGGAAATCACCAGAATGAGAACCTGTGTTCTATTAGACCCATGATCTCACACAACACTGTGTTAGTAATTAGATTATTTTTGACAATTCATCTATCATTTTTTTACTCTTGTATTAAGCCTTTGGTCCATAAAATGTTATAAAATGATTGAAGTGTGCATCATAATTTACCAAAGCCCAACGTGATGTCATCTGATAGCTTGTTTTGTCCAACCAACAGTCCAAAACCAAGGCGTATTCAGTTTCCAATCACAAGAGAGAAGGACATCCTCACATTTTAAAAGCTATAACAAAATTAGGCTTTTTTGCTTAAAAACTGACTTGAAGAATTAATCAAATATCAATATAGTCACAGGATAATTTTCTTTCGATTGATTAAATGACTGATCGTCTCAGCTCTGTTTTGTCAACAGGTCAAGTCCCAGAGAAAAGAACAGAGACGTGAAGACAGCATTTGCATCTCAGATGAAAAGGAGGGACTGGTGACCCAGAATGGAGGATTTCAGGCGGATGTACCTGCGTTTGTGTAAGGAGGGAGGTGTGGAGCCCCAGGAGAGTGTAGTGGCACAGCTTCAGGAAGGCAGGGCTGCTCAAGGCTCCAGGCTGGACCTGAGTGGACAGAGCCTGTCGGTGGATACCTGCTCTGTGCTGGCCAGGGCCTTCCAAAAAGAGACCTACTTTACAGAGGTGTCACTCAGTGACTGCATGCTCAGCGAGGAAGGTGTGTGAATTTTTAAGACAGACAAACTGATCATATGTAGCCTGATATACATTAACATTGTGAGTTGCTTATTATAAAAATAGGTGGCAATTGGCATACTTAAAAATACATATATATGCTTGATACTTTTACCATAACTCATACATTGGTTTACTGTTACCTTGACTAAAGCTGCAAGAGAAGAAAGTCCAGTGTGGTTACTTACTACTGCCTGTGGCCTTTCAATAAAACCTGCCTGAGTTTGGCTGAAGTAGCTGCTGCAAACTCATCTAATGCAGTTAAGTCTGACTTTTGAAGGGTAAAGCTTATGTTATTGAATGTAGTTCTTATTATCATAAAATCAAATGAAAAGACACTAATCTTTGAAAACAGCTTATGAATATATAATTTAATTTTAAGGTTCAGTAATTTCATAAAACAGCTGCACCTGCATCAAACTTCACTCAAACAGGAGCAAATTTGTTAGGGGCTATTTCCAGCAGCGGATTAATCCAAGTTTGGTGCTGTAGTCAGTATTGACAGGAGCAGGATGGTGTGTGTGGTACTGAGTCAAAATAAACTACAGTGTGTGTGTGTGTGTTCAAAGTAATCCAGTGCAACAGTGTGTTTTTAAAAGTTTTATGGGAACAGTGGAGCTCTATTGCTCAGAACAATCAGATATATCAGACTGTAGATACATTTTCTGCACGTGAGATTTGACTGACATTAAGTACAAGATAACAATGTCTGCTTTTATCAGGTGCCAAAGTACTCCTGACTGGCCTGTTTGGCAACAACACTGTGAAAATCCTGGATCTGAAGGTATCACCTGCCAAATTTCAATGTTGATACCCACAGACACAAATGGATTTTGTTCCGTGAGATGTTTATCTATTGACAGCTGATGCAAATTATTGTTCACAGGGAAATAACCTGAGGTCTTCAGGGGCTGAGGTGTTGGGGAAATTATTGGCGCACAACAAGACTCTGCGTAGGTGAGAATGGTGTTCTACATGTGAGAATATTTTGTGTAGCTGTGATGCAGCACATGGTAAGAGAGAGAGTCAGTGAACCCTTTGAATGACCTGGTTTGCTGTATTCATTGTGTAGAAGCAAAATAAGGTTCAAGGAGAAAGGAAAAAGTCTTAAGAGGTCAAAACTCCAACACTCACAGTAGAAGAACTTTATTTGACCGAGACGTTTCAACTTATGGCCTTCATCAGGCTCATCACAAAACACATCACAAGTAGCATTTAAACAGGATAAGAATGAGACAGATTAATGTCTGTATTAATTGGTGATAAAATGTGATCTGACCCATTAAACATTCACAGTGCCGGTGGAAAAATTAAGTGAACCATTTGATTTAATAACTGATCAAACCTCCTTTGGCAGCAATAACCTAAAATAAGCTCTTCCAGTGCACAATTTTCAGGAGGAACTTTGGACCATTCTTCCTTGTAGAACTGCTTCAGCTCAGATGTAATAACATCTAAACTGTTTGAGATGACTCCCTAAATCTGATATCTCTTTGTTTCATAAAATATCAAATAAATCTCATAGATTCCAACAGAATAATCTCAACTCCAGGTTCATCTGCTGTCTGTTTCTGGAGTTTTCATCCACATCTCATGATCTTCATCTGCAGATGGAGTTTTCTTAGTTGTCACTTGACATCACCTGACCTAAGTATGGAACCTTTCCGTGACAGCTCAACACACTCTATCCACTGAGATGTGGTTGAAAGCATAGGTAAAAAGCTAGTAAGTGGACCTTGAGTCAAACTACTATTTCCAAGATCAAAAAGGATGTCAAATCATAAGAACCTCACATAAAATAAGCTTGACAGGCACATTGTGTATGTTACAATCAAAATCATAAAGGAAGTTAGTATAAAATCATTGAAAATCAATAATACCCTGGTGTTTGTACAGCTGCTAACATTTATTTTGCATCTGCTTATAAAATATATGATGCAGCCGATAATGATTATGCTTAAGAATTTAGGTGCTGCTAGTTCTGCTCATACATTGGACATCACTGTTCCTTGTTTGAGCTGCAGTGTGTGGAGTAACCATGGCTGGATTAACCTGTGGGAGAGCCTCACTCTAAAACTTCATCATCTGTCATTGTTCAGTAGCACAAGATTTGTGTATGCTTTTATGCCAACATGATCTTGGCTGTTTTGTGTAGGTTGATCAGTGTACATTGCAACATACCCAAGGTTGAAATGATCCACTGTTCTCCTGCTGCCCACTTTAGCCTGACCACTTGCATATATTTGATAGTTTAGTATTGGATGATTGCTTGGTCTTTCCTTGAACAGTTACCAGACAAACATCTGAGTAGTTGAGTTAATTAGGCTTGAAACCCAAATGAGTCCTATATTTACAGATCTGCTCATAGCTTGGAATGGTCAGAGATGTATTTATTCATAAAATTTTACTGCTACTACATATTCTAGTAGTCAGTTAATAAGTCACCCATCTGTTCTTTGAGAAAGATTCTCAATCAGGACATAAACCTGATTTTTGAAACTAAAAATAACTCCACAGTGCTGCAACAGTGAATAATGCCCCATCCCCATGAATTAACACAAGCTCCTAACTGCTGTTTGCAGGCTGGTGATGGAGTGGAATGCGTTGGGGGTGTGGGATGAGGCCTTCTCACTCTTTTGTGAGGGTTTGGCCTCCAACAGTGTGCTGACTCACCTGGACCTGCGCAACAATCAGATCAACCACCACGGAGCATCTGAGCTCGCTCTGGCACTCAAACGCAACACTGCCCTGGAAGTGCTAGGTGATTCACAGTTAAATGAAATATGAACCTTTCACTTTGTCTGTTCAGTATCAGAAAGTGTTCAATGTTAGGTGTATGGCATGATGTTATTGCTTGAAGTTTTTTGTCAGAACCGTTTCTGGACTGAGAGAAACCATGCTTTTAATAATAAATATATATGATGTATTTGATATCAGGAGTGGTCAAGAATCACTTTTGATTGTTATTTAAAAACATCATTTAGCTGTTGTGTGTGATGGAACTGCAGGAAATATTAGCACAACGTGCACAAGAAGTAGAAAAAATGTTTTTTGTCTGTTGCAGTCAGTCTGATGTTACTGTTGTGATGTACATGAATGATGGTCCACTCTAGCCTCTCTTAATGACTGTTACTGTCTGATCACAGATCTGAGGTGGAACAGCATCGGTCTGCTGGGTGGCAGGTCCCTGCTCGAGGCTCTGCAGAAGAACAAGAGCATAGTGCAGCTGGAGATGGCAGGAAACAACATTCCCTGTGATACACTCAAAGCACTTGGTCAGTCTTTCATTCAGAGGGAGTAATAATTAAAAACTGTGATTGTAACTCTAACAGTATGTCCTCAGTTTAGTGAACTGATTTGAATGTGGTACAGTTTTACCACGCATGCTCTCCCCTCTGTTGCTCTTTACCATTTTGTTCTTATTGTTTAACCCTTTCAGAGCAGACCACAGGGCACAACTCAGACAGACAGTCCACCCTGAGAGAGAGCCGCAGCAGGACCCAGGTCCTCAGCATGGAGATTCAGACCCTGAAGGACATGAAGGGCCGCCAGGTAACCCTCAAACTAAAGCATGGAATAATTCTCATACTCGTAGGCTGCTTTCATACCACTACTACTTTGATTCATCTGTTTATTTCCTTTTAATTATGATCTGGTCCTTGTTCACATTGACTTTTCATAAATAAACCAAGAAAACATGAGGTCACATGGGCTGACAGTTTTGGGGACGTCATCCTGCATCATCATTATGGAATCACATGGTGAAGTTAAATTCCAATGACTGACAGCAGGTCATGTGGCATTTTACTGAACCTGATGTGTTTCTTAATCTTCTCAAGAAGCTTATCAAGAAATAACGAATTATGAGCATTATTAGTTCTATTAGATTATAAATCATAAATATTATGAATCATAATGAACAAGGAGAAACAGGAAGATGCGTCTTTTATTGTTGCTCTAGCTGCTATGTCTCACTTACTGTCTAATGTCCCTCGAGATGCCTGAAATATACAACCAGACAAACTTCTCAGATCCCTACTGCAGCATCTCAAATGATATGATCACAATGCTCAGTTATGGAGGAAGTGATAAACTTTTTGTTGCCACCTTTCAAGTCTACTGGCGGTGTGTTTGATACTCTTAAGACTTTTGGGCCTTTATTGATATACACGAGAATTTGGGTGAAAATCTGTCCCTTTAAATGATCTGTGAAGTATGACAGATTTAGGATGAAGTTTATGGTTATCACTCTGGTTGTTCCTCCTCTCTTTCAGTTCCTAAACCTGATGGAAACCATAGACAGACAGAGGGAAGAGATAAGCCACTCCAACAGGTGAGAGCAAATGGTAATATTTTTGGTCATCTGCTGTAACCATAACTGACAGTTCCACATAAGCCTTTAATACCTTACATTTGCAAAGGAAATAAACTTAGCACTTTTTTTAACAGTTACTCTGCAACTTCCTCTAAAACATTATTGACATCATCAAACAAACATATTTGGAAGAAAATCAGATTGTGTATCCATGATCTCATTACCTCCTTTCTGTTTCATTAGGTCCACTTCCATTCAGATTGGCCAACTCCAGGAAGCTCTGAATGAGAGGAAGTCAGCTGTCAACTCTCTCACTGCCAAGTAAGCATTTCATTCTCCTTTATTCCACGTTTACAATAAGAGTCTGAGTGTTGCATGTAATACTCAGCCAAACACAAGACTGTGTAAAGGACTGTACTATAACCTACTGTGGACACTGTGTCTGATGAGAGGCCTCCCCACTGACTCGGCCCCAGCCTGACACATGTATTTACCCTGACCTATCATGTTATGAGCTCTTTCTGCTTGGACAGAGTTAGTACAGTATGATATATATATATATATATGTATATATATATATATATAGTATGACTATACTATACTATACTAAGCACGTTTTAAGAACCAAAAACCATCTCAGTGTAGTTTTAATCTCCTCTCTCAGGTTTCCCTCTGGAGCTCTAGCAACAACAGGTCAGTGAGCCAATCAGAAGAGTGGAGGTTCTGAGCCTCTCGTCTGATTGGCTGACTGTTTTCTGAGTGATGCAATAAAAATATAGTAGATTCCTGCAAGGTTGGATGGTGGGTCCACGTGCGTGGGGCTTGGGGCATGGCTGAGAGTGGTGACTGCTTTGTTGTGACATCACAAAGTTCCAGAAGTACTGAGGGCTGGTTTTAAGGCTCAGTTTCTGAATACAGGCTGTGTGCATTTCTCTGTGGACTGAGTGGTTTGATACTTTCACGGTATTAATATAGAACCTAGACCTGCTTTATAATCACACAACACATGGACATCTGCTTTTGGACCTTTAAAAATCACCAACACTTGTGTTGATGTCATCATGTCATTTGTTTTCAGTAGTTTTGTGTGTTTTTCACAAATACATTACCATGAGGGATATGTCTTTTTTTTAATCCAAACGTATTAAATTTTAATTGAAGTTTGAGAGTGATTAAATGACTTGTTAGTGGCCTTAAAATAAATTTGAACTAAACAACACTGAATGGTTCATTTGCAAAATTAAAGAATTTATATAATAAATGCAAAACAAGCAATCGTTTACAACCATTACTCGTGTACACAAAACTATACAAAGCATTAAAAACAAACATTAACAACAGAGATTTGGTGACTGTGTGCTGTTATTCTTAATAATATTTATTTGTCCAAAATTGATCAACTGGATCTGAAACCGACCTGAGAACACAAACCTGAACCAAATGTTCCCCGGATTTGTGTTTTCTCCCTGTTTAATTGTTAGAAAGCTTCAAGCCGTCCAGTTATCAATGTCATCTCAGCAGCTGATCAGGGAATTTATGGGAGTGAAGTTGTCAAGGTCCAGTGAGATGAGATATTGTGTGTCATCAGCATAACTATGATAACTAATGTTTACCGAGGAAGTAACCAGGGAGAAGGATGAAAAGGCTGAACAGAACGGAGCCCTGTGGGACCTCACAGAGCAAACCGACCCCCATGTTTTTCCTGCACTTCACTGTTCATTTTTCATATAGTTGATAATTTTGTGGCACCATGTGATCAGAGCTGATAAAGTCCACTTAGATCTATTTGGTCATTTTTTTTAGATGATCTTCTTTTTATTTTGATTAACACACCTGAGACCTGTGGCAAGACAACAGAACCCTATAACACCCAATTAGATTGAATATTATTCATACTTGGTCTGACTCAGATCCCTGGTTCGGTCTAGGATCCAAGTGGACCCATGAAGACCTCTACTTTATATGAATAAACTTGTCAGTGTTGTGTGTTTGAGCAATGGTGCCAAGTTATTTTCAACTACACTTTTCCAGCAACATTAAAGTTGTTATTAATACTGGGTGTTTCTGGGGTTTTAGCCAGTAACACTGCTCCTTCTCCAGGAACATTACAATTAGGTGATTCTATGCCAGAGGCACAAAGTCTAAACAAGTTCATATTTTCTGTCATTTTCCGTTAACGAGGACTGTTGACATATCTTTAAAATTATAGAGACACTGGTGCCTCATAAAAGATCAAAAACTGGTTGGTACAGTTTGATCATGATTATCAGGTGGTCATGTACTACAGATCAAATGATACTCTTGGCCTGTGTGTCTGTGTACATGCAAAAAATATTCATTTTCACTACGAATGTTCCTTTAAGTATAATAAGAAGCATGTAGAGTAACGATGGCTGAAAATAACGATTATTTCCAATATCGATTCATCTGGCAGTTGTTTACTTGATTGGTGTGGTCTGTAATATGTCAGAAAATAGTGAAAAGCCCTTTATAATATCCCACAGCCCAATGTGACGTCTTCAGATGTATTGTTCTTTCTGACCAACAGTTTAAAACCCAAATATACTAAATCTATTATCACATACGGCAATGAAAAGCATAAAATTGTCACATTTTGGAAACTGGAACGAGCAAATGTTTTTAGTGTAAAATTATTATTCAATTATCAAAATAGTAGCTTATTTATTTTTTGTCAATCCACTAATCATTACAGCTCCAACTATTCCTCTGATCACATGATTATTTGATGTGCAGACTGCAGATGACGGAAGCTGCCCTCGCTCTCTCTGAGCAGAAGAATCACAACATGGGAGAACTGCTGACTCGAGTGAAGGCTGAGAAAGAAGAACAGAGGGAGCGACAGAGCAGAGAGAGGAAGAAGGAGCAAGAGGTGAAAAAACAAGTTAAACAGACGTTAGCTTGGTTTAGATTTTTTTATTTATGATTCAGCCTGAACAAGCTCCTGAAAAATACATTTAATTGAACATATTTTGCTATATGAGTAATAAGTTTCTTGAGTGAATGTAAATGTTAGCACAACCCTGTGATGTGGTGTAGTAACTGATGTATGTTAGCTCGAGGTCACACTGAGGATAGTTGCCGTGGTAACGGTGCAGGCCATTCATGCAAGGAGCAGGTTTTGCTCTGGATTACACATATGAAATAACCACCTACTGACAATCAGCTGTGAAGAAAACCTAGAGTCATAAGTCCTATAAGACAAAATACTGCAGCCACATTATAGTGACAAGTGCAACAGCTCAGAGTCACATCCTCACAGTCCAAGGACAAACAAGACTTTACTTTGCATGGCAATAAATGTTTACAGTCCAGTTTACAGTTAACATCCAATTTTCATATTCTAGGGCTCTGCTTAACATTTAACCTGTGTTAACTTTCATCTAGTGAATCACTATCCTTAACTGCTGCTCATGTGTGGCAGTTTGTTAAAAACTCACACCTCTTTCCCATGCAGTAGCTCATAGCAGCTGGTGTGATGCCCCCAGAGTAAACTGAGCCAGTTGGTCATGCAGGATCACTAATGTTAGCAGAGAGCCTGAGTAGGTTGAAATTGTATGAAGTGTAACAAGGCAAAATCAAGGTTGTGTCCAGTGTTCGGACGACATGAACTCATGTTGTCTGTTTCCAGCTACAGTCTGAGTCAGTAACACAAGAACACATGAAGTTCTGCAAAACAAAAACACATTATCGGCATGCAAAATCAAACACTACACTTTACACTTATGAGATATGACTGTTATAAATTTGTGTTTTCCTCCTGTAGGACTGTGCGCTCAGAGAGAGCAAACTCCTCAGAGAGATCCAAGACCAGAACCAAACAAGCATCCAACTCAGGAGCAAAGTAAGAGAACCACGTCTAACAGTGTGGAATTATGTAGTTAGTATTTGATTATGAGCACTGTTAATTTAATTCAGTTTTTTATTTATACGGGGCTGAATCATAACATACATTATCACATGGCTGTTCACAGACTCAGGTCAGGACCTTACAATATTACAAGGAGAAATCCAACTGTTCCACCATGAGCAGCACTCAGTGACAGTGGAGAGGAAAAACTCCCTTTAACAGAAGGAAACCTCTAAAAGAACCAGACTCAGGGTGGGCGGCCGTCCGCCTCGACCGGTTGGGTTGAGAGGAAAGAAAGGGGGGAGAGGGGGAGAGACCGGGAACAGCTGTAAATACTGTTGTATTCAAGCACTGTCAGATGATGATGATAATGATAATAATAATAATGTTACTTAAAGGTGTAATTGTATCATTAATAATAACAGCAGCAATGATAGAAGCATCAGTTAATTAAGTTAAGTTGAGTTAATCACTTGCAGTATTAATCACTCCGTGCATCATGGGAATCCCCCAGCAGTCTAGGTCAATAGCAGCTTCACTAAGGGATGGTTCAGGACTCACTTGAGTCAACCCAAACTGTAAGCTTTATCAAAGAGGGAGTCTGCCTCCTGAACCCAGACTGGGAGCTGGTTCCACAGGAGAGGAGCCTGATAGCTGAAGGCTCTGCCTCCCATACTGCAACCTTAAAGCCTGAAGTATATTGCCTGTTGATAAAGATAAGGTGATCAGATCTGACATGGAAGTGTTAATTAAAGGTAAAGCATCATTGAACGGCCTAGTTGGAATAAGGTCTAAAAGACAGGTTTGATGTTTTGGATGAAGAAACTGTTGAAGTTAGCACAGACAGATCTATAGGAGAGAAGCTGTATTGATATAAATCAGCTGTTACAGTGGATTCTAAGGACGATGCATCTGTGCCAGTTGTGGCAGATGTGAGCCTAATTGTTTGTGTGTGTGTGTGTGTACGTGTGTGCGTGCGTGCATGTTAGGTGGAGGAGATGGAGCGTCGGTGTAAGTCTCAGCAGCACCAGATCTTTGAGCTGAAGCAAGAACTGACCAACAGCACAGCTGAACTCAAGCTGCGACTAGCACAGGCAGAAGGTAACACACACACACAGAACACGAACGCACACACAGTCTTTTTCACAACAAACCTAGCAGAGATTTTCTGTGTGTCATCCTCTGACAGATCGTCTGGAAATAGAGAAACGGAGGTCCAAGCAAGCCCTGGAGGACATGGACACTCTCCGACAGAAAGAGGTGCTCTCTTGAATTTCTGAGCAGGTTGCAACAGAATGAAACAATATTCTAAAGAGAATTTATATTTATCTAAACTCTACTCTTATCGTTGTAGTTTTGTCCATCACTTTGTACCTCCAATCTAAAACATTGCACTCACTAAGATAAGAGCTGAGATCTGGGAACATAATGACATCACTAAAAAGAAATCTGATGGGTCAGGAAACAAGTGATCACTTGATCAGAGTTAGTCAAACTTATTTGGAAGAGAAAACAAAGGTGAGAGGTCAAACTATTTCCCAAGCTGTCCATTGTAAACATTACGGTTTACAGACCCGCTTCCTGCTTTTCATGTTTCTTGAACTGTCAGACTTGTTTTTAGTGACCCAAGTCACTAAGTGTTCCCGGGTCTGAGTGATGAACTTGGTGAGTACTGTGCTATAACAACAGAAATGATTGACAAACCTCTGTCAATAAGACCCAAGTTGTAATGAACTAAAGTTATCCTGTTAATGTTTTAGATGGGATACACACACACACACACACACACACACACCTATGGAAATGAACCAATTATAATCATCATACCTGACTGAAAATCGGGCCACTGTTTTGTTTGTCTCGTGCATGCAGCTGATGGAATACACAGTCTTACCAGTATATTCCACTGGTCTACAAGTGTGTGTTACTTATGGATGGAATTATAGTGAAAATAAATTCCCGTTTTTTGCTGGGAGCCCCAGGAACCCCCTCGAGGACCCCTGAACCACTGATCTAAAGCACAGAAGACGAATATATGAAATAAATAAGTAATTAGGTAAATAATAAGTAAAATGATTAAGTACATTTTACTGATTGTGGATATTTGTGGAAAGGTTTAGGAAATTTATTTAAAGACATAGTTTAATACATCATCCCAGGAAATTACAGCTCCTGGTCAAGAAATATTCCTAAAATCCACATCCACAGTAAAACCACATGTTGTCATTTTACACTTGAATTTTTGTATTGATTACACAGACAAGATGTAATGTGTACATTAGCACACATTACATATATATATATATATATATATATATTTTTTTTTTTTTTTACCATGGGACACTTTTTTGTTTATTTAATTTTTCTGTATGATTCATAAAATCATAACATTATCATAGCTGTAGTCTTTTTAAAAAGATAAAATACCAAAAATTCTAATTTCTGTCCAGGTGGAGCACATGAATTGTCATCTCGAAGAAAGTGAGAGAGCTCTGCAAGAACGCATCTTCAAATTGGAGGGACAGAGGATACAACTGGAAGAGGTCAGAGTTCAGACGTCCTGATAGCTGCACACCACTGACAGAAACTGTAACGTTTCTGGTTCCATTCAAGCTGGGTATCGGATCCAATTTATAGTGTTCAGTGCACAGAATTGTAATCCTCACTCAGGACAGAGTAGACCCCCCCTACCAGTTTGATTAAGATGCTGTTACTGTTAAATCTTGTACAAAAACATGCAAGATCGCACTACATTGATTTAACTTAAGCCTTTAATTGAACAGTATTCAGCTCCACATCTTTGCACATAGGCTGTTATCACATTTTAACATGGACTTTAATGTGGTTTGTTGGTTAATGAATTTTTTGGCGTGTGTGGTGCAAAGTGACATGTGTAAGTAAATTGTAATGATCTTTGCTGCCTGTATTGAGTCAGGGCTACACAGAGAGCTCAGGTCATCAGACTGGACTCCCAGCAGCCTCTACACAGTGAGGTTAATTATCTTCCATCACAGTGGAGGTTTTACCTCCCTGGAGGTGACACAAACAGGTACATGAGATCTTTTTCTCCATCAGCTATTGGCTTTTTAAACCAAATTTGATTTGGCCTGTTGACTGCCACAGACGAAGAACAGTGTCTCTAGCTTCGCCCTTCCTTTCTCTGCTGCTGTCTCTGATGGTTTTGGTGAAATATGACAGTGACAACAGTGACCTGGAGCTTATTTTTTTGTATTGCATGTATGCAGGTATTGTATTGGTTGCTGTTCGGATTCATTATTGTCTTTACTACAATTGACTGAACTGATCTGAACTCTTGGAACTTGTTAACAACCACAACCATAATCTACATAAACCGATTATGGTGTAGTAGTGGAGTTTATGTCATTGTAACTGCTATAACTGATGTATGTTCCCTCAAACATGTATTTACATGTTCAGGCTACAGCTATACCCAGTGGAGACATCAAGAACTGTGATTAGTCAGCTTGGGCTGCTTGTGGTTTTTTCTGCATGTCTGATGATGTTGTTGACAGTGAAAACAACATTAGGGAAATTGAAGAAAGCACAGATCTATCAAACACCTATTCACCAGGATCAGTGCTCTCTGTCACAGTGAATGAAAGAACATCAACACATTACTTTGAGATAAGTAATTACAGCAAGATATGTCCTAATACTGTACAATACAATACAGTAGTGTTGCTGTGGTGCGATCAACAGGTGAAATCCTGCACTGAACTGTAAATCAAAGCAACTGATGCTGAGTGGATGCTGTATTTATTGAATGTGGGAAATTGTTACTTTCCCTAACTGTATTTTTCCAGGGAGTTCAGTTATTCAAATCTACATGTTTGTGGGAATTTCCCTCCTCTCAGGTCAAACTGGAAAAATGTAGCACATGGGAACACTTCAGTGCTAGAGTACTGTCTGCATTGTTAGGGAGGAGGCACAGTTGGTGGAGAGAGTTAAATAAACACATACCGTACACATCTTTGCTGTAATGTAATGTCATGTGAAAATGTATTGTGCATCTGTTGTAGGAACTGAGTAAAGCTAAAGCAGCGTGTGTGACAGAGAGGGTGCAGGCAGAGGAGGAACTGGGAAGAGTGCGAGCTCAAGTGCGTCTGGAAGAGGTGGGTTATATATTCACTCTCACTTTGTTTACTTCCATCTGTCTAGTGAATGGAAAGCAAGATAAATCAAAAACTGATGGCCACCTGCCATTAAAATTAAGCTCTTGATTGATCTCCAAATAATGTTGTTGACCTCTGAACTTTTCTGTAGCTCCGTCTTCAGACCAAAGATACTACATCTATACAAGAACTGTCAGTACAGTACATGAGTTTCTGTGCTGATACATAAACTACGTTTATGTGCGTAGATGTTGGATTTCTCTTCATTATCAAATAATTTCTTATTTTTGACAGAAAACATCACTGAAATGTCACTGTCTCCACATGCAGCTACTAAAATGGTTGAGACTTGTATTTATATTTTTTCATATGACATTCAGATTCAGCCTAGACTTTGAAACTAAAGTGAAAGGTATCAGTTTTATGTTGTGTTGCTGGTATGATGTCATTTATCTATGTCTAGGCTGAATCTGAAGATGACACAGACATGAAAAAAAATATAAATATGTTTTTTAACCAACTGTATTGAAATACATAATCTTACAATGAATGAACAACATTTCGTAAGGAACTATCTATTTAACAAGATTACACATGTGACCAGGCTTTTAATGCCAGCTGTGTGTCATTGACTCGGTCTGTTCCAAGAAGCACTGAGGTTGTCAAGGTTTGCGAGGTAAGCTGGACCCAAATGCAGCCAACACATGGGAGACGGTGCAGGCAGGTTTATTTAACAAAGAACAGACATGAACAGACGTGAACAAACCCTGAACTAAACAGACGAACCAACACAGACAAAGGGGAGCACAAAGACTATATAGACACAGGAGGCAAGGTGATTGCACACAGGTGAAACACATTAGGGCGGGGCAGACCATCACTACACAGAAACAAGACCAAGACAGGAAGCCAAAACACTGAGACACACAAGGAACCATATTACAAATTAAAACAGGAAGTGCACGGGGAAACAGAGCACAAGACAGGGAAGACTAAACTAGACACTAGAAATACCAAAAACACAGAAAACTAAAATCAAGAAAGTCCAAAAAACCAAAACCCTGGAGCCTCCAGGCTGAGACCATGACAGAGGTGCGTTAATCAACCCCAGTTATGAGGAGTGTCACAGCACAGGTAGTGCTGGTAAAATTGTTTACATTTTGTTTAAGCTATGCCAGCTGCCAACAGGCCACAACAACAATAAGAAATTATGCAGACCTTATATTCCACTTGTTCCTTGTAGTGTAGTCAGTGGACTGGGCAGCTGGAGCCAGGCCTGGCGCCCTCTTCTCGTGACACCAGCTGTGCGCTGAGTTTGTTTCACTTCATTTAGGTCAACAAATAAACTAAACTAATGCTTCAGGGATGAGGACCATCACTCCAGGTTGACTGTGGTCTTAGCAAGAAGTTTCTCTTTGCATTCATCTGCAGCACAGCACTCACACTTCCATATCTCTACTGTGACTGTGACACATTATTTGTTCTATCTACAACAAGAAGTTATGGTTTTCAAAAAAAAGGAAAGGAAAAGATATATCTTATTTTGACGTGATCTATCACAGTTATGATGTGCTGAAATTAATTTGTAGATATTTCACATGTAATTATGGATAATGAAAACAAACCATTCGGCCTTCCACACACAACACTTTCCTCCTTCAGTTTCTCCATCATCCTCCTCCTTCTCCCTGTGTCCTCTGAGCAGCAGGAGCACATGTCAGCCTTAGAGGAGAAGCTTCGCTCGGTGCGCTCCTCCCTGCAGGAGGTGCAGCTCCACTGCTCCCAGCAGAAGCAGACCATCTCTGAGCTGCAGGCCAAGACCAGCCAGCAGAGCGTCGAGATGGACGGACTGCGGCGCAGGATCGAGGAGCTCCAGCAGGTCAGGACTCACCAGGCGCCTGTTACACAACGTTCCAGGCTCACATTGTGTAGGCATCACCATATTCCATATGTCACTCCCGTGTTCACACCACAGACACACATTACAGTTGAACTAATGCTGTCATTATGGCTTACATGCAAATCAATATATACTGTATATCTGATGGGTTCAGTCAGTCTCAATCTGATATCTCATTTATCATTAAATGTGGCTTTTCCATTGAAGTCCCAGTGTTTCGGTGGTAGAACTGTCACCTCACAGTAATAAGTTCCTGGGCTTGAAGCCAACCTGGCCAGCAGAGCCTTGTCTGTAGGGAGTTTGCATGTGTTTGTATGGGTGAGTGAATTAAAGCAAAGGCATGTGTGAGGTGAAAAGACAGGTGCATGAAGAGTTTCTAAAAACAATGTAAAGTTATTGTAGTTTGGCTCAGCGGATGGGTCGGCTTATGAACACAGTTAACAGTTAGAGTTGCAGCAGAGGCTGAGACACACAGCTCATGAAGAACAAAACACAGAAGAAGTCAAGCTCATCAAACGCCAACTCAGAATCCAAAGAAACTGATTTAGTACAGAGAATATTATCAAGTTTCCACAGTGTAATCTTTAGCCTCTGCTTATTGTTAGTGGCTCATACAACAGAATTTTCAGCTTTCAGGTGATTGGATGTTTGTTACTGAAATGCACCTCAGGAGCTCCTTGACTCTTCTCCTCAGACTTGAACATTTGACTTTTTATAAATGAACCAGATATTTTCAATCCCAGTTTTTCAATGTTTGTACTAATGATTCAAGTCACCTAACATTGTCTGTGAGAAAATGGACATCTGTCTCAGACAGATGCTGGACACCCAAAGCAATTCCTCCCACTTTGCAACTCTATGATAGATTATCAACTGTCCAAGCTGTAGCGCATCTGTTGCCCATGCTGAGATAAGCCTCAACTGCCACTAAAGGCTGCTGTTCTGTGGCCTTGTCGGCCTGAATTGCCTCCAGAGGTGATGATTAGAGGATGTTTGTCTGTTAGCATCAACGTGCTTTGGGTGTTTAACAGGCGGTGTGTTGTTGCAGGAGCTGTCGGGTAAGGACCGGGAGAAGGTGGCTGAGGTGAGCCGGGTCAAGGTGGAGCTGCAGGAGCAGATTGGACATTTACAGGCAGAGAGGACAGCACAGACCGGACTCAGAGAGAAGATCAGTGCTCTGGAGAGAGAGCTAAAAGGTAGTTAATTTGAAGTTAATTAGTTTCCTTTTGTGTCTCTGTCTATCATTTTCTTTCAGTGCAAAGAAATTTGTCCAAGGAGATGTATTGATACCAGTAGCATGAGATCTGAATTATTTTCTGCAATGCTGTCTTTTATCTTTTATACTTTTTTTCTCAAATTCAATTTCAAAGTTTTATTGTTGCCAACGTATCAAAATACAAAAAGCAATGAACAACACCAAGATCAATATACATGTATAAATTATGTATATTATTTGCATGTGCGTGTGTCTGTGCATGTGTCTGTGTGTGTGTGTGTGTGTGTGTGTGTGTGTCTGTGTGTGTGTGTGTGTGTGTTTGTGTCGCAAAGTTTGTGGCATGTTGATATATACTGGGCAGATCTGCCCTGTCTCCTTTTCCTGGGTATCTTTTAAAATTTAGACACCATTTAGTTCATTGAAATTTTGAATGACAGAATTGAATTAGTTAAAGTAAATGTTCCTTATTTAGTTGAATCATTTACATTTTAAGAGGGAGTTCATCTCTATCTCATCCTCACCTGTGGAACGGTGACCATGTGTTCTTTTTTCTTTGTGTTGTCCTTGTTGGATTGCCAGTTTGTGGTCACTGAGCCTCGCTCAGGATCATCTCTGCCAGTTCATAATCTCTGTTTAGGAACAGATAACATTCTAATCTACTTTGTCTTTTAGTTTCCCACAGGTTTCTTTACATTGTGTTATAACATGGTTTACTCTGATTGGTCTTTGCAAAGCAGTGTTGTTGTGAGACTGGTCAGAGTGTGTTTGAGAGGGGGCAGGAGGGAGTCTGGATTTAAAAGATGTTTCTGTGACTTGCTGTCCCGCAGTACTGAGAGGTAACCACAGAGAGGCGCTCCTCGACAAAGAGAGTGAGATGTCTTCCATGCAGGAGAAGCTGCGGCTGAGGGAGGCGGAGATCCTGAGGATGAGGGAGGACGAGGCCAACAGAGCCAGCTACCTGCAGAGCGCCATCCTCACCTATGTTCAGGGCTCACCTCTGGGACAGTACAGCAGCCCCAAAAAATGACCCAGAGAGCTCAGCACAGTAGTTGTAACCTCTGACCCTCACTGGGATCCTGCACAGGTCAGGACAGTCTGCAGAATGAAAGAATCATAAGTGAAACAGAAGTATGGGAGATCATTGGTGCTGGGCAAGATGACTTTGAACTCAACAAAATGTGCAGATACAGCCAAAAAATAAGGTTTTAAAGACTTTAAAACTGTAACTCCCAGTTACTGCACCTCACCAGTGCTTTCGTTTGACCTGCTGTTGCAACATTGCTCTCATACTAGCTTCCCCTCTCTAGTTACACACATACTGAGTTTTAACAAGTAATTTAATCTTATTTTAAAACATTTTGTCCCAGTAAAGATGACAGTCTTGGTCGGCAAGTCAATACTGAAAATTTTAAAGGAAATTATCACAGTTTGAGTCTCATTTTCATTGTTTTATCTGTCATTTCTCTCTGTTTCTCTGTTATGATTAGATAGTTGTCACTAATAGCCAATAGTAATATATGAGATCTGAAATACAGTGAAAGCAAGAGAAAAGTTCATCCAGATGAACTAAACCACTTTATTTCACTGATAATCCCTCAATGTCAAAGTTGAAGCAGGAAGTGAGTCTGAAAATGTGATGGATATTTAGGATATTTAGCGGTGTATTGGCTGACCTGGGTCCAGACAGGTCCAGTGTTGTGCCCACTAATGACTGTTTCCATTGTTTGGAGGAACAAACTAGTCATAGGAATGTCATCTTCCTACATCGAAGGCTATATTAAATTTACTCAAGTTTGCAGTTCTCTTATCTACACCTCAGTCCTTAGCATAGCTTACCTAGAGTCTACAGCCAGCATGGTATTGGTACTGTGAGGCTGTTCTTTAAGTTAAATGCTAACATCAACATGCTAACATGCTCACAATGACAGTGCTAACATAACAAATATAATGCTTGTACAATGTTCACCATTTTAGTTTAGTATGTTAACATACTAACATGTGCTAGCAATAAACAGCATACAGCTGAGGCTGATGGGAATCAGTTTTACAGGTATCTGGTCATAAACCAAAGTAGTGAATAAAGTGGAAATTTGAACTGGTGATGACGCTAGATGAAAAGTCAGAGGATTATCAAAGTGATTATAATTTATCCTGAGAGGGGTGTGAACGTGTGGAGCAAATTTCATGTTAATGAATCTGATACATTTCCTTTAAAACCATAAATATCAACCTCATGACACTAGAGGAAGAGTCCGGGGATCATCATAGTCATTAGGGTACATCATCAAGAAACCATAAGTGTCTGCACCAGATTTCCTGGCAACTCATCCAACAGATATTTCAGTGTAGACCAAACTGTTGGAGCGAACAACAGACTGACATTGTCATCCCTAGAGCCACGCCACTAGCATGGCCAACCGACAATCACTGGCCTGACATCCATGACATCACTTCTTTACATTTTTAGATTTTTAAATAAATCTAGAAATTCAGGACTTCAGCACACACTGCTTTCATCTGTCGCCACCCTCAGGGCAAAATGTACATTTTACCCCCACTACTGTAGTTCAAAACAGTACGTTGTTTATTCAGTTCTTCTAGGTTGTGGGCTGTCATGAACACTTTTCTAAGCGTTAGACTTTTACCCTTTTTTGTTAGTTTTTAACAGATAGTTTGCCAGCCAGATGAGATTATTACCAGTTTCAAACAACACATTTTATCTCTCCTTGAGGTCCACTTTGTTTTTACTGACACATTAATGGAGCGATAGTCCAAATTCTGTTCCACGTGTATTTTTATTTCTCCTCTTTTCAATCATTCAATCAATCAACCAATCATTCAATCAGTCGAATCAAACTGTACTACACTAAAATGATAAAGTAAGAAGTGCTATTGCATCTAGCTTACAGTCTGTCTTATTTTAAAGAAATATTTTACTGCTTGAAATGAGACTAAACTGACATCCCTGTCTTAATGTTTTATTCTGTGCTCAGATCATCGCCAAAGAAAGCCCACTCTTACGTCTGTAGCTCTCGCATTAACTGAGATGAGCTTCAAATGAACTGCAAGTGATCATTTATATCTGTTGTCACTGTCCAGCTCCATTCTGCTGAACCCATCCTTTGTCTCCACCAACCTCAATCAATCAAAGGCAACGTTGCATTGTTAGAGTTTACATGCAAAATGAGATTTGGTTCAAATATGCCTTAATAGTGTATCTGTCAAACCAGACAGCTGCCCCCCCCCTTCACCCCCTCCACCCTTCAGTTCAGACTCAGAGAGCAGAAAAACGAGTCACAAAATGTTATCTGCTGTTTTTACAAATGGTATTTTCTCTTATAAGAGAAACTGCTGTTTTATATCTTGATATGTTTTCAAGATGTGTGATGGATATTTTATTTGTGTGTTTAAATGTGTTTTTACCATTTTGCTTTGTTTTTGATGACATGTGTTTTTATATCAGTAAAAGGATGTCGTCTCCGTAAAGAAGTCTTGTGATTTTTTCGGAATGTCTTAGTTATTGGCATTATTCTATATCACAGGGTACAGTGTTCAGAGTGTAGCGTGTTGGTGGGGTGGGGATGCATGAGGTCACTGGGTCTTGAAACTGCAGCCAAAGATCTTCAACTTTCAAGATACTTCACACACATTTCAACCCTGCCAAACCTTTGTCTGCTGCTCTGTTCAAACTGTTATATGGTTCAATCAAGACCTCATATAATCCATCCATCCATCCATTATCTATACCGCTTATCCTTATAGGGTCGCGGGAGGGGGGGGGGGGGGGGGGGGGGTTGACATTGGGTGAGCACCCTGACAGGTTGCTAGTCTATCGCAGAGCCCACACATAATCAATATCTTGAATTTTAATTAAAGTTATGCTATTTCAAACACAGAGACGAGCTTGGCAACAGAATACGTTATGACAAATTTTATTACACAACGGGGAGGAAAATAAAATCTGTTTAATTGAGATGTTAAGGAAGCAGGGATGCTGTTCCAGTGCAGTGATTAGCCTGTGATTAGGAAGTAAAAGAACAGCAGAGAAAATGAATTCAATTTTCAGCAAAATGAGATTTAGATGTTAAAGTTGGTGCATATTAAAGAGAAGCAGGAGTCTTGTTCAGTCTGTGAGCAGTGGAGAAGCCAACTGACTGGTTAAAGATTGAAGAGGCCTCCTGGGTTTATAGTCCTCAAAAAAATAAAAGTAGGCTATACATGCTAGTCAGAGTCATGAGATAATAACTTTTGACTTTGTACATGAGATATGTGTTATGAGATACTGAGATAATATACTATAACTATGACTTGACTATCTCTTACCAGTGTTTTTATTTTTTTATTCTTAACATTCCACCTATTTGTTTCTGTCTCGGCTGAAATGGGCTTTGGCTCTGTTGTTATTCAAGTTATTTATTGGCAGCATCACTTTTAGATACAAAGCTGGAAGTCGATGCAAAGCTAAAAGAATAGGGTAAATGTGTTGGTAGCAGTGGTAAACGAAGGCGGAAGTAGACGAAGTGAATCCTCTCTTCATCTGCCAGGATTCCTATTCAGCGATATGTCCCTTTAAACACGCTCGGCACTTTCCGGACTCGCTCGGCGTTGCTCGTCATCGTCCCCTTTCACTGCGGCTCCATCGCCGAGCGGACTGGCCCGCTGCTCTCATCCGAGACCTCAGCGCAGACTGTTGGATCTATTAAAGCACCATCGCCGGCTCCCTGAAAGCCTCCAGCTCGTGTCCAAATGCAGGCGATCAAATGCGTGGTGGTCGGCGACGGGTAAGCGCTTCAACACGCGGAGCACCAATTCATTTTCTCCCGTGTGGTTCAGTGATGCGTCCACGGACGGATGGATGATGGGAGGATGCTATGTAGGAAAAGGAGCTGGGGCTCACCGATCCGTCGGTCGCCCCGGTTTTCTGCGCTCTGCTCCCTGATGTTCGACAGATCTCCTCGATTGTGTGCTTTGTGGGCGCGTTCGGGTCGTTCCCGTCGTGCTCTTCGGTTCATTGTAATAGTGGGAGCGGTGCGCCTCGGGATGCTATGCGGGAACACCTACACGCCTCGCACTGCTCGCAGGCCACTGGAGGCAGGCTGAAGTGCTGATGCACGCTAAGGAATTTGTGGCCCTGTCAGTGGCAAACAGGCCCCGCTGCCCTAATTCTGCTCTGTGAGCCTTTTCTTACTGCATCCACAGCCCGTTCACCTCCGTGCACTGACATCTGTGGGTGGATTTAGTCACTGATGTCGTAAAATCATAATATCGTTGCTAGTTGCAGACTGAGATAAAAAAAAAAATGTGCTCTTACATTAAAGCCAGTTCTTAGATAAATTAAGAATAGGCCTCAGATTAAAGTCACATTCATATGATTAAAGTCAAAATGTTGGAATTAAACAATTTTGACTAAAATGCTGTTCTATGCAGAATTTTGACTCCTTTCTGGGATTAATCTCAGATCTCTGAGAAAAGTTTGTGACCTTAATCCTGCACTGTAGAGGAAATGATACTGTATTTCGCATATGTGCAGAAAAAGATTGTTAGGAATTGTCAAAGGTCATAAAAGAGCATTCTGCTGATTTTACACATTTAGCTCAGTTTAGTGGTTATGGGGAGTATCTCCTGCTCAGTTTAGAAGATTAACCCTGATGGTGACAGTTTGGGTTTGAAAAGATGTTTATAAGAGGAAGCAGGTGGAGTTTTGAAGATGTGTGTTACCAGGCAGAGAGAGTCTGAAGGTGTGGTCAGACTCAATGTGAAGAGAATTTTTGCTCTGTACAAATGTGTGTTTTTATAGTCATTTTCTGATCACCACGAGCTGTCATAGGACAGACTGTACTGACGCCATGTACTGTAGCTAGCCAGCTAGTGTGTGTGCGTGTGTGTGTGTGTGTGTGTGTGTGTGTGTGTGTGTGTGTGTGTGTGTGTGTGTGTGTGTGGAGTGCTCAGAGGAGTACAGATTTTCACCTGATGTCATTTGGACCATTTGACTTGTGGATTGTTTTTTCAGTTTGTCTTAATCCGCAGCAAACAGCACAGGTGTAACTGATGAAATGAAGGATGGCTGAATTCCATGCAGCTGCTTCAGTGTCAGGGTCCTGGTGTTGCTCCTGTTAGCCTACTGTCACACTGTCATGACTTACTGGGACACTTCTATAGAACAGAGCCATAGTTTATGTTAGCACCTGTGCTAGTAAGATAAGTCAAAATGTCGGCTTTGAAAAAGGCCACCAGCTGCATAGACACTAGCTCATGAATGTATTATAAGAACTGGTTGATGGACTCAAACATGGTGCCCATTCACTTGAATGAAAATTGCTCACAGAGTGCATGAGCCAAAAACATTTTTACCTTTCAGGGTTGCTTCAGCATAATGTGGCCCACTGCGCATGCTCATTAGTGTCTCTTCCACTGGCTCCGCCTTTGCATTCCAGCTCAATCTATAGACTTTACATTGTGCTGATGTCACACACATAAAGATTTTTTTCTAGGCTGTAAGAAAGTTATACATATACAAATATAGAACCTGCACTCATTCAAAATTGATAATACAAAGAGTAATTACTGACCGTGCAGTTGGAGGTGTGCTGCCTTCTCTTTTAAAATGGTGGTCTATGAGGAAAATGTATGTGGACACCATCTGAGTGTGTGTTTGTCTAACAGAAAGTCTCCGTTTTACTTGTCCCCACACATTCATGTATCAGATTCATATCATTAAAGATTGATATACTGTATATATCATATCAATATATATAACAATAGAGTTGGGATGAGTAATCTTGGAGGTCCGGGGGTTCTGGAAGTGAAAAGTTGTGGTCATGTCATAGACGGTGTTGGATGGACATGAAAAATTCCTGGTTGAATCGTCAGTACAAAAGATGCAGAACTGTGTTAGAAAATACATTTTAATAAAGAGTGTTTTCAGTAAGAAACATCAGATATTAGTTTCACATTCTTCTTTTTTGTGCAGCTAATGACAAGCAGGTTACACTTTCATACAGAACAGATACAGAACGCAATCTTAAATTCATTTGTTTTGGATGAATTCTGCATCTATGATGCAGTGTTTTGGTCCCACCTGCAAAGTGTTTTAAATTTTGCACCAGCACTGATTTGCACCAAAGTTACTCCCTCTCCATGGTAACGTCAACTGAGGCTGATGAGTATTGTAGTATGTAGAGCGTAGCATCATGACAAACTGATGGACAAAACATGAATAATTCAAACTGATAACTATAACATAAACATATAGCATTTTTATATCGAGGAATAGAGAAAGAATAAAGAATAGACAGTATCAAGTTGCATTGTGGGACGTTTAGGATATAGTGATTTTGGAGCTTGACCCAACATATGGACTGAAAGTCAGAATATAGCCTCCATAATCTCTCACTGATCACCTGACTTCATGGAGACATATGAATGCTAAATCACTAGAATACCTCTTTAATGAGATGAAGACCATATCATACTGGTCTTCTTCTTTACATAGAATTAAAAGAATGAATTGAACCTGTCAGTATCAGTAATTTTAACTCCTTCCCTCTTGTTATTTACTCATCCTCTATATTTCATAGGGAGCCACTGTGTCCCTCAGGCAATATGAATGTAGGCCAGTGTCTGTGTGGCACTCATGGAAAGAGAGCAGCAGCCTGCCTTTACACACACACACACAACCACACACACACACACACACACACACACACACACACACTCTCCTCCATACAATCTATACAGATCTAGTTTTTGTACACGAGTGTAGAGCTGTATTGAAACGTTGATGTCCCTCTTCCTCAGGGCTGTGGGTAAGACCTGTCTGCTGATTAGCTACACCACCAATGCCTTCCCTGGTGAATACATCCCCACTGTGTGAGTAACCCACACACTGCGCATGTTACACATTTATTTGATGTAAGCAGTGGTTTAATATTATAGGACCAGTCCTCTGACAACATGCTGTATACCATGAGATGATAGAAATGTCATCCATGAGTTAGAGTACCAGCCTGGTATACTCTGCTAGCACTCAATTTAACATCTCTAGATGTATTAGACCTTAGTGGGTATTACCGCAAACCAATAAACACGACTGATTGATGGTAATATTGTCTTTTAATAAGGGTTTTGCGTCAATGCTTTGGCCTGTTTGGTATTTCACTTGCTGGATTATACAAACATTATACAACAGACCATCTATAAACATAGAATTTTCAAGTTTATTCTCACCTGTTGGAAAAATAGTTTGACAAAACAAAAGAAATAACTCAGTGTTGACTTGCTAGCTTTGTGTTGAAATTTCAACCACATTTTATGGTCTTCCTCAGCTAAGTTGTCATGCAAATAGTTCAGTTGTTGACCTAAGTATGAATCTGTGATCACATCATAACTGATTTAAAGGAGCTATTTGTAAGTTTTGCTATTGCTACATAGCTAACGTTAGCATTAGCAACTATTTAGTTACCAGTCTAGAAGCAAAGTTTGTGAGTTCAGCGTCAAACTTCATTCATTTACTCAACAATAGCTGTCTCCAGATGTAGAAAGAAACACCAATGTTAACTCTTGTTTCTATCACATCTTTTCGTCCTCTAAAGTTAGCATGCTAACCAGCTAGCCCCAACTCACAACTCACTGTAGCTGCTCAGAGGACGTATTATAACCTCTTGTCTTGTTTACGCAATGTTGGCCGAAGCTCTTGTCAAGCAGCGACCACCACCACCCACTACTGACAAGAAATCACATTCAGCCGCAGAGAAAACTTACAAATAACTCCTTTAAGATTTTTTTGTCAAACTACTGTATGTACAAATAGAAAATGTAGGCTACTATATCATTATATATATTCTGAAATTTCCATAGTTGGCAGCACAATAAGCTCCAGTGATTTTATTGTATCGCAGAGGTGTTTTTCAAGTGTTATTTGCCATCTTACCAAGTGTTAGATGAGAGGATTGACACCCTTGTCTTATCTGCGCAGTAAATATGAAGCCAACCCCAGCAAGCAGTTAGTTTAGCTTAGCATAGGCTAAGCTAAGACGGAAAGCAGAGGGAAACAGCTAGCCTGACTCTGTCCCCAGTACCTCTAAAGCTCATCAATTAAGAATGTTAATGTTAAGAATGTACAAGTTGTGGTCTTACTGTGGGTTAATGTTTTGGACTATTTCTTGGCTGGGATCAGTAACTGGAGAAATGTAGAGGTATCTGTGCTTTGGCACATGTGAAACCACAACTTGTTGTTTTTACACTTCAGTTTTACAGATGTAACATGTTCATTTTTTAGCCTTAGAGGTGTTGGTAGGTATTTTGTAACAGTCAGGTTTACAGTTACTTCCTGTTTCAGGTCTTTATGCTAAGCTAAGCTAAGGTAACCCTCTATTGGTGTATGGTTGTATTTACAGAGCAGTTATGAGACTGATCAATCTTCTCATCTAAGGCTAAGTATTTCCCAAAATATTGAACTAATGCTTTACATTGACTATACCACCTGGTGGCAATGTATGACAATTTACACCATTGAAAGTCAAAAGGTACTGAGGTCATCACACACTATTATTAGTATAATGATAAGTATAAAACCCCTTGTTAAAGGCTGGCTTCTAGTCAGTGTGGTTTAGAATGAGGTGTTCTTACTCCCGACTCAATTCCAACAAAATCAACTATGTGTATGCACCGCGTCCCGTCACTGCATTTTACTCAGTGTGATATCCCTCTCGCAGCTTTGACAACTACTCTGCCAATGTGATGGTGGATGGGAAACCAGTGAATCTGGGCCTTTGGGATACAGCAGGACAGGAGGACTACGATAGGCTCAGACCACTGTCTTACCCACAGACGGTATTCATACTCATTCCCCCCAACCACACGAGCACACACACACACACACACACACACACACACACACACACACACACACATACACACACATACATACACATACACATATACACACACACATACATACACACACACACACACACACGTGCAGAGAGACTCGTGCACTCTTACCTACATGCTCTGAAACAGATTTGCAATGTAAACGAGTGGAGATTGACACATTGCTACTTTATGATTTGCTGCACCAAACAAACTAGTTCTTACTCAGAAATCCATAGTTACTGAATGTTTCCACCAAATAACTGACAACTATGTATCTATGCATAGATTGAAGAGTAAAGGACATGAAATGTATTATGGTGGACGTATATACAATCATGTAAACAGTGTCAACAATAACTGTAATTAATATAATAACACTTTTTACCTCAAATTACAAAATATTATACATATAATGTTAGATTTAATCAACAAATAATATTGGTTAAGTATGGTTAGATAGTTCCCTTTAATTCTAAATTACCTGATTACTACCAACTATGAAACATACATTTCTCAATCTATATAATTGAAACAGTCATACCTACATTAAAGTAAGATAAAAGATTTGTTGTTATACTAAAGAGAAAAGTTTCAATTTGTGTAGTTACAACAAGAAAACTCTGTTATTATAACATGAAATTATATGTTACTGTTATAATGTGAGATCCTTCAAATTTAAAAAAAAATTATTAATTAGTCACTCTTAATTGTTTAGTAGTTTGAGAGCAGCCCTTAAATAAAGAAGTATTAGTGTCTATCAAGAAAAAATAAGCTTATTTCTGTGGCTTAACACACACACACACACACACACACACACACACACACACGCTCAAGCACACACACAGATCTTGATCTCAACTAGCCATCTCTCTGGTTCTCTCCCAGGATGTGTTCTTGATATGCTTCTCCCTGGTCAGTCCGGCCTCCTTTGAGAACGTCCGAGCTAAGGTCAGTACGCTGACTGACCCCCCCAACCCCCCACCCCCTTATCCCCTCCACGCCGAGTCTGACCACAAGGAGGCACATCTATGGCTCCACCTGGTTTATCACACTGCTGCCCCACCTGTCCAGACCTTGGCTTACAACGCTCTGGATTTGAACTCACACCCCCCCCGGGGGATGTGTTACAGAGACACGTTGTAAGACGAGGGCTGAACGAGTCCAGACACTCTGCAGAGGGAGGGGGGCGGCCAGCTGTGGTTTGGTCTGCTGAGCATCATGAGACGCTCTCATATGAAATCACACTTTGCTTATGGTCTGACCTCGCTCTGTAGAGTCAGTGCTTCTGGTTCTCTCATCATGTGATGTGAAGTGATTGGAGGTTGCTCTGCCTGAGGATGTTTTGTGTTCACACAGCTACACTTCCTTTCAGACTGATGTATTAAAAACTGTTTTTCTATTTTCACAACTCACAGAGTCTGTTGAATGTCATCATGGAAAGGCCTCGTCGCTCTCCCTCTGTATCAAGCTAACTGTTCTCTTTCTCCTCTCTCATTGACTTTGTCCTTCGTATATACATATGTACGCTTGTGTGTATGTGTGTGTGGTGCCCCAGTGGTACCCTGAGGTGAGACACCATTGCCCCAACACACCCATCATCCTGGTGGGCACTAAGCTGGATTTGCGAGATGACAAGGACACCATTGAGAGGCTGCGAGACAAGAAGCTCTCCCCCATCACCTACCCGCAGGGCCTGGCCATGGCGAGAGAGATTGGTAAGGCTGAGTGTGGCATGTGCACAGCTGGATATGGTTTGCATGATGATTCAGTCATTTATTGCCATTTATTTAGCTTCAAATGGTGAGTGGTTTATATAATGTAGCCTTGTGATAAGTGAGGTCAAATACAGGGAGGAAGTTATTATTTCAAATCAGGTCAAACGGTGAATCAGGAACGTTCTTATTGTGAAGCTGCCAGAGATTTGCTGCAGTCACATTTCAGCCAAGTTTGATGGAGGGAGCTCACTCAGTAAACAGAACTGGAGGCAGAGGCCAGGATGTCACGTTACATTTTTTACTGCAGGTATTTTTTACTGAAGAGACCTCAAATCAAAGATTAAAAAAATAAATTAAAATTAAAAAAGAATTTTGAAATCAATGGAAATGTCAAATTTCAATGGAAATGTAAATCAGTGAGCTTTAGAAATGTTGGACATAGAGCCAGGCTTCCAGGCTGTATGCTAAGCTAATGCTAACCACATCTTGAATCCAGCTCTGTTAGCAAAAGAATCAAGGGGAACTTTGCTAAAAACCAAACATAAAATGAAATCACTGACCTAAACTCCCCACGATAGCTTCTTTGTTCAAACCTTTATGTGTATTTTACATACAGTATACCTTGCGTTACTGTTGCCATGGTGGGGTGAAAAACCTGCTGAAACTACATCACAGTGCCTCCCTGGTCTGTCTCAATGCAATGAATCATATCAAGGTTGGGTCTCTTCATAAATGCATTCATGTTGTTGCACTAGTTAAACACCTCTGCACACCTGGCCAATTGCTGTGTGCTTGCACAAAACACCTTAAGGTTGAATTTCTCCTTAGCTGAGGGTGCTGCACAGAATCTATTAAAAAGTTTATCTAGTTAAGGAGAAATGTTAAGGCATTTACAGCAATGAAAGAGATTTTACAGTGCTAAAGTTCTACAGTTTCCATGGAGACCATTTGTTTGCTGGCATTTGCACTTGTGATACCGGTTATCATCTCACCTGTAATTGCCTCAAAAAGTTGGCCTGTAGAAAAAAATGGTAACAGAAAAGAAGGCAAGAAAACCAAACTGACGGTCAGACAAATCATACATTGACTGCTAATCAATTCTATAGTGTAAAATCAATTACTCATTCATTGAATGAGGGTGTTCATCGGAAAAACTCATGGGATGTGTTCATGCTCTTCATTTATCGCCATAAATTCAGCCAAGTTGCAGTTAAGATACACTCAGAGGTACCTTAAGTTTTTTTCCTTAGTTTGATCTCTAAGGTCGTCAGTAGCTTAACTGACTTTAAGTGATTCCCTTCAGTATGAGACTAAGATAAGAAGAAAACCTTGAATACTTAAGTGGACATTTTAAGGAAACCTTAAGGAGAAGAGTTAACACACACTTCATGTGAAGTATACTGAGACCCTAAGGTTGACAACATATCTGCTGCTTCTTAACTGTCTCCATTTGAATATTCCTGAGCCCTTGCTACACTTAAGCCCTGGAAGCAGTGTTACTAAGAACTGTGTTTCCCATCATGCCCTCTTCCTGGTCCTCAGGGGCTGTGAAGTACCTGGAGTGCTCCGCGCTCACCCAGCGAGGCCTGAAGACGGTATTCGACGAGGCCATCCGAGCCGTGCTCTGCCCTCCGCCAGTGAAGAAGAGGGGGAAAAGGTGCACCATGTTCTGAGGAGGAAACACTGCTATAACACTACACTGCATCACCATGAACAACAACCACTACTTCTCTGAGAGGATGGGAGAAAACTAGTGAGAGTGAGTGTGCACTGCTGAGATTGCTTTCTTTATATTGATGTTTTTTCAAAGCGATATTGGTAACAAGGCCAATATTTACTCTGATTTTTTTTACCATTACTGAATAGTTCATAGGTTCTGAAAGACATTGACTGTCCACCTACTTTGTACTCATAGAACCACATCAAGTTGCCATGAGGGCTGACAAAGGTTTCTATTACTCGTCTTCATACTGTAACATCTCTTCTTTCTCAGCCATGCTTGCTTGAATTAATGCAGTGTTGACTAGATAGGAAGTGAACTATGAATACGCCTTCAGGTCGGAAGTTACCCTTAGCTTCTGATCTAAGATCAGCATTTCAAAACAAAATACTACTGCCTGCATTTATAGAATTTCACATACTGAGTGTAAAATAGAGATAGTGTGGTTCCTCCACAAGAAAAGAGAACAATATGTTGAAGGGGAATTCTGATTATTACAACAAAGCCTCAGGTTGTTGTCGTAGCCATTGTTTCTGTTGGCTTTGTTAGCATTGTGCTTACCAAATCAAATTGCTGAGACACCCCCCCCCACCCCCCCACCCCCCCAAAAAAGGGCCTTAAGGTGGCTTCATTACCTGATTTCGACGCTTTGTCTTTGTCAACATCTAGGGTCAAGACCTTCATTATGTTCCATATTAAATCAAATTACCACACAGAAACTCTGGCACCAGGTAGTGTTATAGGCTAGAGCAGGCTCAGTGGGGCCCAGCCTGTTAGACTATTAGCCTAGCAGGTGAAGCTGCCCATGGTCAACTGGAACAACTGTGTGACTGCTCATGTTTCTTGCCCTATTGGACATTTCAGCAAATAGTTTTGATGAGTACAAAGTTGTTAGAATTTTAGAAATGAGGGATATAACTGAAAATATCTACGACTGAAAGGATTAAATGGACGAGACCTATAATATTGAAACAGCAACCCAAAGTTAGAGCAGAAACTTTTAACCGCAGTGACTTTAAACTAATCACACATATTTGCTTTTCTCTTTGAGCCTTGCACACATTTGTAAAGGCTCATTCTTAACCATTTGAATACTACTGTCATCATAAGGTCATCAGTTTACTCAGGTGAAGACTGAGAGATGAGGCTGAAAAATGATATTTACAAGTTTAAGAATTAATATTCAAGCTCAAATGTTAAAAGTAGTTTAATAAAACAATCTTAACTCAAGATCCACTTACAATCTTTTTCATGAGTTTTTTTATCGCATCCCATGGTCTTCATCAACAAAGACTGTGAGACATTGAGGACTTATCTAGGTTGGTCACTCGGCCGTCTTTGCTAATGAAGCCCATGAGTTGTGGTTAAAAGCTGGGTGGAAAAGGTGTATCCAGTCTTTTTTTTTAACACCTGTGTTCTTACTTTCAACAGAAATCTGATCTTAGTCAAGTGTCTTTGGGTAACTTTATCTAACTGTGAACACGTGACAGACGAGCATGCCAAACATGGGGGCTGTACAACCTTGCTGCCTGAGTTCTGCCTCTGGGGGTGGAGGAGCTTGCATGGGTCTTAAAATATTCTGTCTTAATTTATCCCATTGTTTAGATCTTGTCTCTGTTCCTCTGTGTGTGTGTTTGTGTGTGCGTGTGTGCGTGTGCGTGTGTGCGTGTGTGTTTGAGTGAGTGTTTGTCACAGGCGTGTATATGAACGCTGGTGTTTGTGTGTTTGAACAAGCACGTGTCGGTATCAGTGAGACGGTGTTGTTTGACAGTTTGGGATAGTGCATAAAAGACAGTATTGTTTTAAGCCAAGTTTTTAGTGTCCAGTTTTTGGTACTATTTCATATTGTATTGTAGAAATACACAAGACTTTTCAACACTCTGTGGACATAAAGAAAGAAAAAATGGGTATCAATGACATCTAGTGATGTACAGAATAATCCTTAGAAAAGGAATGCGTTATGAATATCTATCTACATGTACCTGAATATTTAGCTCTTAAAACTAAAACAATTCAAACTAAAGGGATTATAGTTGCTCATGTCGAAGTTAGAAGTGTTGCTAACAGTGTACAATAAAGGGGCTAATCTTTGTGGAGTTTGTCACGGTGGCAAACGGCGCAGATTGCACCTTTATGACATGCATTTCTGTATGGTTGCAGGCCTGCAAGTGTGTTTGTCTCCCCCGTGTGGCGAGACACAGCACTGCAGTCCACTCTGTCACGCTGTCTTTGGTTGGCATAGCAAACTGTGTGGTTGAAACATGTCATGTGGTCCTGCCTAGCTAAGGTGTTGAAATGTAGCTGAGAAATACAGCAAAAAATTCTACTCTACTATTGCATGGAAGTTCTCTGGTTATTTGCCCCACTGTAATTCTTAGGAGAGGTTGTATGATGAAATGCATTGGCAATGTACGTATGTAATGTAAGATGACTTGTATACTTGTTTTAACTGTTTGTCTTATTTTTTATTACTTCACGTTTGTGTGGTGAAATATTTCAATTTTTTGTATACTAAATACAAATGTATATGTAAAGTACTCTGCTGTCTGTCATGACTTAGTCTCCTCCTTTTCTTTCTCTTTATTCCACAACAACCACATATACATATATATGTATATATACATATATATATAAACATATATATATATGCACATAGTTAAGTGAGCAGTGGAATTCCCATACGGAAATGACATATGACATATATATCTCTTTATCAGGAGCAATGTTGCCATATCTTACCTATCAGGGGGCATATATTATTATCACATAAATAGATCCTCTGGATATATGAAGATATAGGTTTATAACATATATGAAATACCCATAGTAACATTTGTATATGTACATATATTAAAAAAATATCTATATGATGAGACGACTTTAGCTTTGTGGCATGGAGCATGATCCTGCGGGAAGTCGCCATTAGAAGATGTTAAACTGTGGTCGGACTTGGTGAGCAACAAGACTCAGATACACTGAGACACTCAGACCATGATTGATTGGTGTTAAGAAGAAAACATTCGCCATACCATCACACCACCATCACCAGCCTGGACCCTTGACACCAGGCAGGGTGGTCCATGGTTTCAGACTCTGACTCTACCATCTGCTGCCTCAGCACAAATGCAGATCCATCAGACCAGGTCTTCAGCTGTCCAGTGTTGGTGAGTCTGTGTCCACTGCAGTCTCTGATTATGTAAGTTTGTACACACTCACATAATCAATGAAGCAGATACAGGTCAGAGGCTTCAGTTAATGAGACAAACTCCAATTGTATTAAACCAAATTAAGTCTGGAATGGCTTCCTTTGTTTTAGTTAAGTACAATATCTGGCAATAATAATAGACCAAAATCTAAAGCTATAATTCAGCTGGTGACTCATTCATTAGAATTATATCATGCATGTAAAGCAATATAAATCTCTATAAAGGTTGTTTCTAACCTCATCTGCAAACATATTAAGCCCTGTGTACTGTATGATTCGTATTTTAACCTGACATATTCATATAAGCACAAATGACACAGGAACTCAGTTGGTTGAACAGTGGATGAATTTATTTAGAAAATAAAAATTGACTGTGTGTGTAATGCAGTGAGGTGATGAGACAGGTTCTTGTTTCTCCTCTGAGCGGGGGGGGGGGGTGTCTCATGGTGGTCAGCATGCCAGAAAGCCCCCGTCCACCGGCAGAGTGACTCCATTCGTCATGTTGCTCTTATCGCTCAGCAGGAATAAAATACTGTTGACCACGTCCTCCACCTCTGCACAAACACACAGAAGCTCAGTTAATAATTTCATCAAGTGCGTATGTGCACTGTGTGATTGTAGCACTGGAGAGGAAACAGACTGCCTTCCATATCCAAGGACTTGTAAAGTGTAATAGCACACAAATATTTTGTTTATTCCCATGCTGATAAAAAGAGTAGACTTAGATTGGATTCCACTCTTTGCTTACACCTCAAGATGCTGACTGTGAAAACCATGAACTGATGATGAGCCTCAGCCTCGGTGGAGTCCAACACTGTCCATGAACTTTCTACACTTCACTGCAGAGAAAATGTGGACACAGTTCTCGCTCCGGTTAGAACAGGACATATAAGCACAAACACATATAGACTGCATGGGCAGGCAAGGGTGAACAGCTGCTCCATTGTTCCACTACCAGGGTGGAATCCACATTCCTGAATGTGAATCAACCTTTTCAGCTCCCTGGTATGAAGTGTGTGAGGAGGCTGAGCAGTGGGAACACACCATCCATGCCTCTTTTTTTTTTTTTTTTTAAAGCAGACAACCTAAATGTTAAGAAAAGCTCAACATCATGGGAAACATTTCTTCTCTTTCATTATGAGAGTGAGATAAATTGATACCAGTCTCATGTCTGTGTATTTAAACTGCATTTTTTTCACCACTTAGGGGCAGCAAACACAAGCCGTCAACACTACTCCACATATTGTCACCATATAAAGTTGTTTGAGTTTGATATCCATCTTCTCATCCAACTCTTGACATGAAGGTGTATTTCCCAAAATGTTGGAATATTCCTTAAAGATGTGCAGATATGAACCAGATGAACGTGTGACCAGTCTAGCATTTCACCTGCCTCTCACCTTATGCATGCTGGGATAGTCTCAGCACCCTGCGACCCTGCAGTGCATTCAGAAAGTATTAAGACCCCTTCACTTATTTTGTTTTGTTTTGTTGCAGCCTCATGCAAAAACTATTTAAACTAATTTTTTCCCTCATCACTTTACAGTCAATACACCCTAAAGACACGTACCTGTCTCTTTAAGGTCTCCCCATCCAACCTGACAGAGCTTGAGAGGAGCTGCAGAGAAGAACAGCAGAAAAAAATCCCCAAATCCAAGAGGCTTCAACTAAGTACTGAGTGAAGGGTCTGAATACTTCTGTCAATGTTATTCAGTTTCTCCTTTTTAATACACCTGCAAAAATTCCAAAATTCTGTTTAGGTTATGTCATAATGGGGTACTGAGTATAGACTGATGAGGGGAAAAAATGAACTGATTTCATAACAAAATGTGAAAAAGTCGATGGGGTCTGAATATTTTCTGAATGCACTGTAGGAACCCTGCAGCTTTAAGATGTACACAAAGACAGCTGATCTCATCTTACATGTCACTGTACAAGAGGGAATCTGTGCATTTGCCCCAGACAACCACAGTCATCTGCAGCATCCTGCTGAACTTGAGGTCAACAGAATGTCTATAATGTATACAGAGCCTGCTGAGTCTGACCTGCGAAGCGGCCCAGGGGGATGCGGGATGTCATGATCTTGGCTTTTATGGGGTCGCTCCAACCCACACGACCCATCTCAGTCATCACCACTGTGGGGTTCACACTGTTCACACGGATCTGAGCACATCACAACACAACAAGGTATTAAATCCCAGCAGAAACAATGAGGTGAATTTAATCTATTTAATATTCAATTCTATAAAACCCCTTCACTGTATTGTCATCATCATTCAGAGTATTACTGTTAGCAGTGGTACTGGCAGCAATGATCATAGTGGAGTGGCTTTGGTAAGACAATATATCATATTGATCATCTTTATTGATTCCGAATATATGAAATATACAGGTGAGATGCATAAAAACATAATCAAGTATTATGTGATCGTAACAACAATAAAATGTGTCATAATTGTCATAAAATGAATAGCAGTTTGTGTTGGATTGCATTATAATACATGGGGGCTCCTATTTTTCTTGTCAGGGAATGAATATAAACTAGCCCACTGTTAGACCTAATGACCTATTGTAGGGTACCAGGATCATATTTAGGAACTGATTAACTTCATCTGTTCTCATTGGAGAATCAATAGGGTCTAAAAATATCCTCTGAGGATGGTTCTTTACAGACACATCTTAGACGTCTGGGTAGTATTGAGGGATCAGGGTGGGGGTTACAATCTCAAAACATGGTGTTTTGCAGCTCTTTGTATTAATGTTGAGGTGAACCATCATAGAGCCACGCAAGAGATTTTATGACCAAAGTTTACGTGTTTCCAAGATCTTGTGACATCACTGATCCCATCCATTTTACATGCTGGTCATCTAGCCCTCCAAATGGAGCATTTTCAGATTCAAACTCCAAATGAAAAAAAAAATCTCAGAATGCTTTGCAAAACAAGTGACAAGTGGTGTCCCAAAGATTTCACAGCCTACCTCTGTAGCTCCATTCTGAAGGGCCACTACCCAGTCAAGGGCACTCCAAAACTATGAGTAGGGCCATGGGAGGGGATTGGGATTGAGCCACTGATTAGACGAGTGCTAAGTGCGGTCAGAGCTGAAGCAGACTAGAGAGGGCAGTGAAATGCTGCTGTTTAGCCTGCTGCCGACATCCTCTGGGAATTTGAGAACCTCCGGCAGTGCTGAGTTAGGTTCAAATAAACTGGAAAACATCAAGGACCACAACAGTAGAAGTGGCTCCAATACCTGCTGGTTCAGTTGTTTGGACATGATGCTGGGACACAGATCCAGCCGAGCAGCAACTAAAGATTTAGCTACTGCTTTGTCATGAAGCAATGCAGTCTGCACTCTTGCTAATTACTAAATGTGAAATGCTGGTATTGAAAGGTATTGATGCTATAGTTATGAAAAACAAAAGCTTCATGCTAACAGCTTAGAAAAATGCTCTTTGTTTTTAACACTGCTTTTCAAAATGTTTGGGTTGTGGAAAAGACAAATGTCCAACATGACAGCACATGACAGAACATTATCATAATCAGATTTCAGTTGGACTTTGGGTCAAAAAGGGGCTTCAGAGTGATGGTACCTGGTGGGGTCCGAGCTCCAGAGACATCACTTTAGTCAGCATATCCAGGGCTGCTTTAGTGGCGCCTGAACAGTGACAGGGACACAGAGACAGAAACAACAGAAACAGTTTCCAGTTACTGTCATTCAACTTCTTCCCTGCAGTGTACTTGAGGACAGGACATGTTACCCAGCCTGGCTCCGGGTCATTGTTGGCACATGGCTGTTCCTCTCTTACTCACAGTAGACAGCATGGTCTCTCAGGGCACACTGTGAGGCCTGGCTGGACACGTTGACAATGGAGCCTCCTGATCCTCTGGCCTTCATACCACGAGCCACTATCTACCCACACAGACAGAGGATTGATTTGATTGTGGAGAAGCAGTTTGATGAGGCAGATATTTGCATTGAGACTAATGGTGTTATCAAAACAACCAATCAATCAAACTTTATTTGTATAGCATTTTTCATACAGATTAGTGCAGTTCAAAGTGCTTCACAGACTGATGAGCTAAAAAGAAAAGGACAAATCAAGTAAGACAGCTGAAAATGATTTACAATAAAATAGATTTTAAAAGCTGCAATAACATTAGCAAACCAAAAAAGAAAACATAAGCAAATCAATGGTAAAACAGCAGATAAAATAGAATAAAATACAATGATAAAAGAATAGAATAAAATATAATAAAGTAGAATTTAGAACATAAATACAGTAAAATAAGAGAATGAAATAAAGTGACTAATAACTAAAAAACAAAATAATAACGAAAAAAGCCAGATTGAAGAGTTGTGTTTTGAGTTTCGGTTTGAAAATTTAAATTCTTCCAGCTGCTCTCAGGTCCTCGGGGAGACTGCTCCATCGGCTCGGAGCATAAAAGCTGAAAGCTGCCTCACTGAAGGATTAAGTCCTGCACTTCAGAACAACTAACAGACTTGGGCCAGAGGACCTGGCCCAAATCACAAGAAAAATACCACCCTCACATTCTCTTATCCAGTTAGAGCTTATCTATTTGACATGTTCAGGCATGATAGGACAGCAAGTATATAAGCTTTGTTGTACATATGTACTTTCTTGTAATTAAGTCACTGATCACTGATTTCTGAAATGTATATTTTCCAGATTTGTGACAGGGCTCAGATCATCAGGTGAAGCAGAGATATCGAGCTATGTGTCACCTTCATAGCAGTGGATACAGTTTCCATATTTGCAAATGAAAGACTGTAATGGCAGCATGTTCAAAACAGAAAAGAATAGGGCCCAGAACTGAACCTTGAGGCACACCACTAGAAATATAGTGCTAACTCTTAAGAACTTCCTTAACACTTGACTTGTTTGATAAGATCACAACCAGTGCCAAAGAGCCCAGTCTATGTTTTATTTTGAGATCAACTGTATTGAATGCAGCACTTCCTACCATTGCAGCCTAACTGTCTACTACAACAAACCAGTCGTTTTCCAACCAGTCATTCCGTGGTAATCAGTTGGGAAACAGTTGGGAATCTACTTCATCATGTAAGGCCTAGCCATCCCTTCAAACATTGCTGCTTAAAGTTCTTATTCTTTATGACTTTGAGGAGGGGCTTCTTAGTTCTGACTGTTTTCAAATATACAATTGAAGGCATTAAAATCTGACAGCTGAGGGTAAACAAATTTAAGTAAAGTCTTTAAGTACAGTACAGTTGGAAATTAGACTTGAACTACATTGTAGCTGGGAAAAACTAGATATCATGTTGTTACTTCATCTACTGAAAGAGCAAACTAAAAAATGGATCCAGCAATGCAAAGTGTAGTGATATGATTTGTCTTTTACAGAGCTGTTACTTTACCTGGGACACATGCAGCACAGCTTTCACATTCACATTGAATGACCTGCAGATGAAAAACACCTTAGATAATAAACACAACAGGTTTCCACATGATGAAACTGTAAATCCTGACTCATATGTTCGACATTGTGCTTCTCAATCTTAAAGTATCTCATATTTGTCTCACTGGTCGAACTGGTCGGGTGTGACCTCCAGAAACGGCTGCAGGCTGGCACAGGCGGCATTATTCACCAACAGATCGATGGGGCCGACGCCCTGCAGGGCTGCCTCTGTGGCCCCCCAGTCTGCCAGGTCCACACACACCGGGGTGATGGATGCACACTGAGAGGGGGAGCCGAAACCAGACATGTTGGATAAGTATTAGATGAAGTAGAAATTTGTAAATGTAATTAGCTTCTATATTATCCTTTGACAAACAACCAGTACTGATGAATTCTACAGTGATCTGTGACAGTATCTACAGACTGTAATCACTGTAGAATTACAAACAAAATTATATCCTGTTGGTACAAAACAGTACATCTGTTGTTTTTTTTGTTATACTGACTCACTAAAATAGTCTACTATGAAAATCATCATAAACCATACACTGTAGTATCTAATATGTAATCAGGACACAGTTCCAGTGTTCTCCTCAGAGGAAGAAACAAACCACTTCAGAGTAAAATCCATAAATGTGCTGATCTATCCAGAAAGAGGCTTAAATGTCTGGTGTTCTCATTTCATTCCACTCTCATGCTTTTGATATCCAGCTCCACAAATTGCTTCAATATACAATACAGTATTTCTGTTGATCTGATGATTTTCAAAACCTTCATCTCCTTTTCTTTTACCTTTTGAAATTATTATACAAAATATTTTCATTTCCTCTTTTTTCAATAATTTATAAATTCCCTTGTTATTTAAAAATAAAAAGATGATTGCAAAACTGCACAGAGTTGCTTCCTGACATATTCATCTCATATCAGAGTTCCTTTAATCACCAGTTTCCAGCATCAGCATCCAAGTCCGACTGGCATATGGAATGCTAATATGGATACTTCATGTCAGTCAAAGTCAGTTCCTCATTCCACTTCATCTTGTGAAGATGAAGACGAAGAGGAGGATGATGTAAGAACGGAGAAGTGTGGTGGAGAGTACTGTAGACACCTTAGAGGATAATGAGTGGAGAGATGGAGTGGGGGCTCAGTAGGACAGATAAAACAGAGAAGGGTGTGGGGAGACCAGAGGTCAGGGACAGAGGCCTCTCAGTTGTGTGTGTGCAGGGGGGGGGGGCGTACCTCCTCCATTAGACTGCTCAGGTCAGCCTGTGTGCGTGTGACCGCCGTGACCTCTGCCCCACAGCGTGCCAGGGCCAGAGCTGTGGCTCTGCCAATCCCTGAGACACAAAACATCCATAAACACAAAGACTTATTACAGAGTGGAGCTGCTGCTGTGACACCAGAGCTGACACACACTCACACACACACATTCCACACATGTCTCAGGCTTTGCCAAACTGCCCTCCATGAACAAAGCTTTTTTATTCCATTTTCTCAGTGTGTTGGAGCTGACGAGACTCTGAGTCAATTCATCCAATACGCTGAGCAGTTCACATGCTGTTTTACCATCATCATCACCTCAGCTTTTATCAGCAGTATACAAACATTCAATAAATGGTATGTTTAAGAAACATAGAACACAGTCTTTATTCATCTACACCAATTATATCTTCTATGAAGACATGTTTTATATTATTCCAGCTGTGTTTTACTAGATTGTCCTTCATTATCTGTTTATACAGCAGCCTCCACTTTCATGTGCCCACAGGAGGGGTTGGATTTGTCAGCAAATATATTAATAAACAAATAACTTGATAATGTATGCTTATAAATGCCAAATATCAGGACTTAAAAAATAAAGCATTACCTTGTTACCAAGTCTGACGTGTGGAACACAACAAGTCATGAGATTTTTTATCAAAAGAATAAACTCTGCTGTCTTTTGTTTCTATTTGACTCCCTGCAGTTTTAATCTCATCAGAATTAGAGCTGTGTCACCTATTTTTTTCCAGACAATAATGTGCCCATAGCACCAAGTATCACAAACTATCAACTATTAAAATGTGACATGTCTTTAAAATTTTGCAGATTGTATACTACTTTATTTACAGCTGCTTGTGTTTAAACATTTAACACTTAACTCTTCTGTTGAATTAAAAAAAGATTTTCATTGAAAAACATCTTCATATTTGAAGTTAAAGTATCAGCAGGTATTACATTGGCCTTAATCGTGACTGCACTCGACGGAAGCTGCATGTGACACTTACATAGTGTGAAATTTAAAATAAAGCTGTATGGGTTTCGACTATGTTTGACTGCACAACAGGAGTTTGTAACGATGAACGTGAAGACCCTGTTGGTCCAGGCCCATAGCTGGACACTGAGGTCCTGCCCTCACTTTCTGTGTGGATTTTAAAGACCTAAAGACTTTACATTCCACAATTATAAACATTTAAAGGTATTTTTCTTCTATTCTATAGAGTCAATACGATAAACAAAAATCAACTGATATTGCTGGGATGTAAGGAGGTAAAATAAAGTCAACAGTTTTATGAATATAATATCTGAAGAACAACATGGAGGAATGTGGGCTCATTTATTCTGAAGTCACAGCCGCTGTGTCTTGCAGACCTGCAGACCTGCGATTTCTACAGCAGCCTGCAGGTGTCAGTGTGCGCACTGGAAACGTGCTGTGTCTATTTGCGTCCATTGTTATCTTTACCTTTTCCTGCTCCGGTGACCAGAGCTCGTTTACCCGCAAATGAAATCTCCATGGTCGGTGCTGTCCGCAGAGATCAGCCGCAGATTGACATGCAACAGGACAGATAACAGTTACAGAAGAAACACAAGGCGATCAGTCATGTGACTCGCTCATGTCTATGCTGATCGGGCTAAAACCCAGCTGCTACTTCCTGATCTCCTAAATCTTCCAAACGTTTCCCCGCATCCCGATACCGTTTCAGACCGTATGGTTTGTGGTTGTAGTCACAGCGTGGCAGTACTCACCAAGAGCAGCAGCAGCAGCAGCAGCAGCAGCGGCAGCAGGAGGAAGCTGACTCTCTGTTCCGCTGGGCTCAAAGATTAAACTTCCACTGAGTTAATGGTCAAAACATGTTTGTCTTCCAGGTCAGTCCTGCACAGTCACCGTGAACACGCACACACCTCCGCCTGTGTATGTTAAAGGCAGAACTTGCAGTCTTTTCTCACCTCTATCAAAATTGCAGTTTTGGTTCTATTTGGTTTCCAGATATCTGTCTGAGATTTCTGCCTCCACCCCAACAGACTGGAGGCAAGTAGAACTTCGTTTTCACTGCAGCACAAAAAAAGACATTTGGTATAGTTTTCTCTTCTCAAGCAGTATCCTGGATACTCTGGTTATTTCACCAGATTTCATTTCGATTAATTCTCCTAAACATATGTATTCATAAATGATTCATTCAAATGTCATGGCTAATCTGGATGTTTTCTGTTATTGACTCCATTCTAAGTAAAAACTCTGGCTATGAGCAAACCAGCCATGGTGAAAGTCGACGGGATCACACTTTCCCTCATTCTGATGTTTTGACGTGAACAACTGAAGCTCCTGTAGAACTTTATACACCAGACTGCTGCCACGTGATTGGCTGAGGGGATAATTGCATGAATAAGCAGATGCACAGGTGTTCCCATGTATAAACAGATATATACAGTCACGTTGACAGAGTAAGGCAGCTTCAAACACTGTCCTGCTGGTGAAGCACTGCATCATTAATGACCGGCAGAGGACGCTGAGCTGCAGGTGAAAGAAGTAGAAACAAGTAATCATTTCCACAGAGCAGCGACTGAGAGGTGCGTCAAGTTAACGAGAGTTTAGCCAAAGCAATACCGGAAGTACACAATTTTTAAGAATAAAAGCACTACACTTTAACAACATTAACCATAACCATTCCAAGTTGTCTGACATGTAATTTGTATATAACTGTATAATGTTATCAGTTGTGCTTAAGCGTTAATGGCTGTAATTAGCTTATAAAAGCAGCAGGGAAATAAATTAGTGTTAAGTAAGTGGGACTCACTGAAACTAATGGTAACAAATTGTTATGAATGATTTTGTTATGTAATTACAATTTTGTAACCAAAACTAACGTAAACACACTATGGGTACAATTTGAATTCATAGCAAATATTTAATCAAATCACATTTCTCACTTGTATTTGTATTGTATATTACTATTATTATTAAAGTTACTATAGTTTTTTCTCTCCATTTCTACCTTTCTGAAAGTTACATTAGTGCCCATTCAGCGCATCTCACTTTACCTATGTTCAGGGTTAGATCAGGTCTTTTATTTTGAAAGGATTAATCGGAATATGAATGTTACTGTTATGGCTTGGTTTGTCTCGGCTCGGCTCGGCTGTCCGGGCTGAGTTCAGTAGTTTGTGGAATATTTAGTTAACTAGAGGAGGACGGCTGCAAATGGCAATGAGCTTGTGTTTGGACAGTTTTCTGAATAACTTCCTGAACAAAAGCAGCGACCTGATCCGCGAGGGCGGAAGAGAATGCACCGGGGCTGTTGTTAATTTAAAGTCACGTCGGGACAAAAAGGAAGACAACGAGTCGAGTAGCAGATCCGGTGGCTGTTATCATTCACCACCGTCCGACTTGAGGTTTTCCACTAAGCTGGTTGTGTTTCAGTAAAAGCTGTATCCCGACTGACATAAAGGCGTCATACTGGAAGAAATAAGCCGAATGCGTCCTTTGATATCTCACGGTAAGTGCTGCAGAGAAGCCCCAATGCTGCTCTTTCGAAGGCTGGCTCACCACGCCAAACTCCATTGGAAATCTTTCCATTTATAGACTTATTTTGTCCCGTCTCGTAGAACATGGGAGTAAATGGGACAGGGGTTGATACGAAACACTGTTCACGTTGTTCTAGATATAACTTTTCAATCAGCACAGGTTTGCTTAAAAACGTGTTTTTCTACCGGGTTTTCGTGGGATTCACACAATTACCCCAATTATACACATTTGTAAGCAGTAACGTCAAGAAAATGTAAACGTCTAAGTGTACAGAAAATGAAAACTGCTTGGTAAATTATATGTATTTTATATATTATATGGCATATGCCTGTAAACGAGCTGATTTTAATTTATTTTATTCTTAACTGAAAGAGCAAAGCTTTTTGTTTGGTAAATTACTAGAGTGAGCTTAAATGTTGCCATTAAACAATTAAAGTGAAGTATCAGGGTCTCTAAGCAGATTTGTTGCAAAGCTTCCTTACTTCCACATGGATTGTTAAACTAAGTTAAACTTCACATACATAGCTGAGCTACCTTGTGAAAAGGTGTTAGAGGACCTCACTGGACCAGGTCCTGATACAAAACTACGCCACTTGAACTTGTCAAATCTTAACTAGAGTGTTCCAGACAAGCCAGGGACTCGAAAACCTTTTGTTCTATTTGTGAAAATGTAAAAATAGGAATATAAATGCTTTTTAATACAGCCACAGAGACATGTCCTTTTGTGGCCAGAAATTCATTGAAGTCCATGTTTCTCCATTTTGTTTTTTTTATATCACATGAAGATCTCCTCTTTCTCACTTCAACACAGAAGTAAAAAAAACAAAACTTATATTAAGCTTTTGATAAACAATCACACATCTTAATAGATTTAAATTGGTTGATTTACTCATCAGATTCTTCTTTCCTCTAAGTGGCCACGTTCAGCCTGTCACTGATTCTTGTCTTCGCTGAAGCCGTCACTGTGGCCTGTGTTTGACCATATTTCAGCCGTTAGTGCACTTGTTCTTCATTGCTACATATGTCTATACATGAAGGCATTTTAATGAAAAGCTTTCTGTCAATATTTATCCTCACAATTATCATCATTTCTTTTGAAAAATCGTTCAATTGATCTCATTTAGTTTCTCCATTAACTTCTGCCATCATTTCAGACCCTGCTCTTCTCACGTTGTCCTCACTGTGTTTCTGCCCTTACTGATAACCCAGTCTGCCCTCCTTATATGATCCTCATTACCCGGTTATCCAGAGTTTATACTGTAGCCTATAGTCATCTGCCACACAGTATATTTTTTTGCTCCTAGTCATAGCATTGCTGCCCTTTTTGTTTTTCAGTTTATAATCTAGTCCAGATGTGACAAGTCAAGTATACTTGTTTTTGATCTTGACCTGGATGTGTAGATTTGAAAAAGCAGTGAAATCACAATTTTGTTTGTTTTCAAAAATATAATAAAATCTGAAACTGTTTAAAGAGTCTCTGGCTTGTCTGGGCTATCCAGTCCAGATTTGACAAGTTTAAGTGTAGTGGTTTTTCATCTTGACCTGGTCCAATGTGGTGTAGATGTGGAAAAAGCAAGGAAATGGCCCTCTCCTGCTTTCATAATAAAATAAGGTTTTCAAAAAATTCAAAGTGGGTTTCAAACGTTGTTAAGGCTTTAATTACAAGATGTAACACCACTACACAATAGTGAATCAGTCGCTTAGCATTGGAAGTTATTGGTACATAGCCAATGTTAATAGCTCTGTATGTGGTGAATCAGAAGCGATCTTAAGCGTCGTCTCAGATGAAGCTTTGGCAGGTTGGGTCGTTGCTGAGAAACCAATCAAATTAACATTTGATCAGTTCTGGAAATAAGCACCTTTTTATTAGCTGTGAATGAGTGAATATACTACATCTATATCTGTAGATTGTTGCCTTTACATTGGGATAACGATGGGATTTTGACTCAATATGGAAACTCTTACAAACTTTGAATGTGAACAAAGTATTCTAAATACATTTGTTTATACTCACTTTTTCCATTGTATTATAATGATGTTTTGCTTCGTGCTCTCTTCCGTTGCCCCATCCTTGTCCTTTTGGGAAGTCAAAGGTCAACAACACACCAGCACCAGCTGTCATCTTTTTCTCTCAGTTTTGGCTTTTGGAAAAGAATGACTAAAGCCTGATGGTTGGGGTCTGTGATTTTTTTCTGGCCAAATCCTAAATTTCCAATTACAGCAATTAAAAAAAGAAAAGAGTAAAAAGCAGCAAATTCAAAATTGTTATTGGTACATTTTCTGTCATTTGATTAATAAATGAATAGGATGATTAACCAGTTATTTATATATTATAAAAAATGAGCGAGTGTCGGGCAGTTTTCTTCAACTGAAGGCTAATGTAGCTGGATCTTAAAACAATTCCCGCTGCTGCTTCACACAAGCTTTCCACAGGCACATCGTTGAGAGGCTTTTATTGTGAAGTAGCCAAAGGCATGCAATTTTTTTTGTAGCTGCTTGACAAAAATCATCTGTGGTTTGCAGGTGAGAGGCTTTTATTGCGAAGCAGGAAAATGAATGATACTTTGCTGTGTTTTTATTCAATAAAAAATGGTCTACACAACAAGACTTGGTCACATTGGGTTCTAGTAGGGAGGAATGGGACTAAAAGAAAAAACACCGAGTTGTTTAGTTGAAGCGCTGCAGTTAAAAACTTAGAGAGAATATGAACACACCTCTAAATATGCTGCTGAACCTCCTCTCTGTGCAGGTTTCCATGTGATGGTGTGAGGATGGGACAGGGTGGTGCTGTTAGTGACTGCAGCCCTGGAGGCTGATGAACCTGCTCCATCGGCCAGTCAGGATGCACATAGCTTCAGTGGGTGTCAGCAAGTTCTGCTTCCTGTTTTCCCTCGCATTCTGCGGCCTCCTGCTTCTGCTCCTCCCGGCCCTCCAGCCTCCAGCTCGCCAGGTGGACCTGCCTCAGCCCCGACCCCAAATCAGACCTACAACGTCGCACCACACCAGGGTTCCAGCAGTGTCCGTCCACGCTGGCGAAACTGATTTGTCCACAGGGCTGAATGGGAGCTCAGTGGGCCAGGGGGGATCCACAGAGACTGAAGTTACCAGGAATGATAAGAGTGAGGTGGGCTCCAAAAAAAGCCAAGAAAGAGGGGCTCCCCCTGGAGGAAAGATTGGTGGTGGACTTTCAGGGTCTAAGTCCCATGACCCGTTAGAGTTGAAGGACATTTTTATTGCTGTGAAGACTACCAGGAAGTACCACAAGTCCAGACTGGAGCTCCTGATTCAGACCTGGGTTTCCCAAGCAAAAGAACAGGTGAGCAGGGCTGGAGTTATTGATTGTTGTGGATGTAGTGTTAACTGGGCTAGACTGTCCTGGAGGCCTGATCATTGTTATAATACAACGGTTACACAAAGTGACTCAAATAGTGACCCGATTTTAATTAAGTAATTCATAATTTTATCAAACAAAACACCAATATTAGTTTTATTATTAATCAAGATTCTTCAGATTTTATTTTAGATACTGTATCAGAAATACTCCAGAACATTCCGTCTGTTTCACACCAGTGACACTAAACATACAGAGTCATAGGATCATGTTTCAGCTGGTGTCCATGTAGAGTGTCATTCAAATGCTCCTCAGGTCAGAGTCATCCATCTTGGTTTTCACAAAAACTGTATGACCTGGATGGATGAGTGCATGCCGTTGTAAAATCAATGACTCACAGATTCACTATGTACAGTGGTTAGCACTGTCGCCTCACAGCAAAAAGGTTCTTGGTTAGAACCCAGAGCCTGGGGCCTTTCTGTGTTTCTATGTTCCCCCTGTGCCTGCATGAGTTCTCTTTGAGTACTCCGGCTTCCTCCCACGGTCCAAAGGTTAATTGGTGATTCTAAAATACCTGTAGGTGTGAATGTGAGCGTTGTTTGTCTCTATACTGTATGTCATCCCTGTGATAGACTGGCAACCTGTCCAGGGTGTACCTTGCCCAAAATCAGCCCCCCCCCGCCACAACCCTATAGATTGAGTGGTAGAATCCCTGCTTCACTATCTGCTCTACATTACATTCATTTAGCAGACACATTTATCCAAAGTGACTCACTTACAGACACAAGAAGTATATGTCAAAATCTGGAAGTGCAACCTTCCAAGATAAGCATTTGCTTTCAGCCAGGAGGAGTTAGAACATGTGATTTGGACGTAGCGGTAGTTGCTATTGCTAATAACATGACATCCTTTGGGTTGATTGTTGTGACAGTGTTATGTTGCGGTCTTTCTCCTCATCGCTTTCTGTTTCCCTTTACTTTAACCTGAACCAAGCCTTAGTCCTGACCCCAACCCACCCATCTTCTACAATGAATAACCTCAACACAGTCTGACCACAGACTTGAGCCTCACTAGTTATCTGACCATAACATAACGCAGCTCACAGCGCCATGGTAAACACTAGTGAAGAGGACACAGGGCAACAGAAGGCTGGTGACCAATAACCATCAGCGTGCATGTCCCCTTCTCAAATGAGGTTTGTGAAAGTGCTGCTGGCACATGTTGTGATACTGCTGCATGTTTTGCAGACTGCAGTGGTGGAAAAAGCAGAGTGACTCTTCTTTTAGTGTGGAACACACACACACACACACACTGACTGTTGTATTGGTCCCAAAGTTTTAGAACACCTCAATTTTTCCAGTTGAACTTTATTTAATCTAAAATTTGGACTCATGCAGCTGCCAAACTCACTCGTGAAGTTCTTTCTACAATGGAAAACATTGTTCAGAAAGTTGGTCCCAACTCTGTTCCCCACTAATGTGTGTCACTTGCAGGTTGCTTTGCTTTCAGTCCATCCTACACCAGCTCTGTGGGGTTCAGGTCGTCATTGTCTAATGTTGTGGCTCATTATCTCGGGGTAGGATGAACCAGTCTGTCTTCCTCTGCTACTTGTCTTGTTCTTACTGTTCTGACAGTAATATACAGTCCTACTTCCTGCAGTACGGTGTTTGTCCTGATAATGCATCAGAGAGTGTAGTGACACAGTTTGTTCCAACACTGTCTCTGTACAGACAGAAGGTTGTAGGAGCTGTTCGCATTAACTGTCGAGGCTTCATTTACCTCCACTGCTGCAGGAAAGTTCACCAACTTCTTCATCCATAAAAAAAGTTGCTTTCAATGAACTTATGCTTCTGAAATTTCAATAAAAACGGGACAAATGGGGATGTCCTCTGATCAAAGAGCTGAACCATCCATTATAACTGTGAGGGTGTTGTCCATGAACTAAAAGTCCTCTATAATAACTGATGAGTTGTGATCATTAAAGCTGTCAGCTGCATACTGACACGGGGACGTAACGTTCGGAGCCGTGGATCCACCAGTGTTTAATTGGATTTGGGTACAGTGGTGACGTGTGTGCTAATAGCTTTGGCTCCTGCCTGGGTGCACCCTGCATATCTTGTTCAGATAATTTTCAGGGTGTTGCCTTGTCACCACCAGAGATTCCAAACTGATGCGGTTAAAGTTTGTCCTCACTGACATTTACAGGAACCACAGGATGTTTAGAAGAAAATAAATGTTGTTACTCACAGTCCCCTCCCTCAGCTCAAGTTGTTTATCGGGGTTATCCTACACTTTACATTGCTCTGCATTCTGGATAAGACCCTATACTTAAAATCCAAGTGAGTGTTCCATCGGTGCAGTGTTTGCCCGGGTCTCTGGGGGGGGGGATTTCACAGCAACCTGAAACTGGAAGACCTGAGCTGAAACACTTTGCTATGCCCCACTCACCATCATACACACCCATCACTTATTCCAGCTCCGACTCTTCCAATATGACAGTTTTAACTCCAGCTCCATGACAAGTGAGCAAAGTCTGTACGCAGATGAAGACCACATGCTAAAGTTCAAAACTTCTGTTTCCAAGGTCAAGAATGGACTGTGAGCTCAGCCTTAAAGTCTTTAAAGTGTGTAATTTATCAAAACAAGTGCATATACAAAACAACTTTTGTGCACACCAGCACAGACGTTTCCACTTGTTCTGTTTCATTATAAGCCTTAAATCAGACTGAACTGCCATTTTGAGGTGGCTCCAGCAAACATTTTTCACAACAGACTCAAGCTGTAGGGTCGAGCTACAGAGGGGAGTACTAAAAAAAAATGGTAAAAGTGCAAATTTTCCTACAAGGAAGGCAGAAGGAATGTTAGGTCTGATCACGCCAGTATTTTTAACAGCAAAATACCCCACCAGAATCTATTCGTGTCAATAGAATCACCACAATCGCCACATTTGAGATGATGTTTGAATTATGACTCACAATTTGTACCATTAACCAACTGCAGACTGCCTTTCCACTGCTGGCCTTTGAGTAAATGTAGAGAGCACCATTGCTTTTATATAACCCCACTCTCCTGGAGTATATTCTGCTCCATGTCCTTGTCTCCAGTCAGTGAATGTGTTCCCTTGAAATAACTCACTGTCTAGTTAACAACTGTGAGCTCCACCAAGCACCCTCTTTGTCAATCACATTGGTCAGGTCCAGGTTCTATATTAATACTGTGAAAGTATCAAAGCCTCAGTCCATAGAGAAATGCACACAGCCTGTATTCAGAAACTGAGCCTTAAAACCAGCCGTCAGGACTTGTGGAACTTTGTGATGTCACAACAAAGCAGTCACCGCCCTCAGCCATGCCCCAAGCCCCGCCCACCTGGACCCAGCCTTGCAGGATTTGGTTTCTCTGAGTGTTTTACCTGAAATCTGCTATATTTTATAGGATCACTCAGAAAACAGTCAGCCAATCAGAGGAGAGGCTCAGAGCTTCCTCTCTTCTGATTGGCTAATTTGAGCTCCAGAGAGAAACCTGAGAGAGGAGATGTAAAACTACACTGAGATGGTTTTTGGTTCTTAAAACCACAATTATATCTTCTTGTGGATCAATGCTTCAAATAAAACACAGAAGAGGAAAATATGAAGCTTTAATGCAACATGCAAGATTAATGAAGTCATACAGTGTCCTGTGGCATTGTCCAAGAGTGTTTAAGGCTTTCACTGTTCTGTTCCATTACATCTGTGTGGCTTTATACTGTATATACAGAAGGGTTTCCATTAATCCACTAATATGGTGCACCTGAGGATCAGCCTTTACAGATGCCACACATTGAAATTTAGTTTTGCAATTGACTAGACCTGTAGAATGGAGAGGTTTTACATAAATGAATGTAGAGTTGACAACAGAATAATGGACAAAATGGACAAGTGGATTGTCCTCAGCAATTTGTAAAGTGTCATTAATATTGAGTCAAAGTGATATAGCCTATTTTCATGCTAAACAAGTTCCAGTTCAGGTTGTGTCCCCAGCTTGGCTTGTACTGTCTCTGAGTCCAGGTCTGGGAGTCTGGTCTGTGTTACTTGTCAGCCCTAACCAACCATTAACTCTTTTGCTGTCTTATTTTACTGCTTTCAGGTCAGTAAAGTCTGCCCACCCTGTGTTAACAGCTCCTTGTAAAATTAAAAGCTGCTCTTACTAATTTGTATTTAGTGTAAATGTGTCAGCTCTTCCACTGTAATAGTCCTGTATGGAGAAGATATCTTCACATAAAGACACAGGCGATGGTTATTTATTAGAAGGCCAAGGTCAACGACCCCTTCGACCCTGTGGCTCATTAGATGGTGTGTGAAAGTTACAGGCTGCCTGCAGGGCTTTGAGGAGGCTGAGCAGGCCTGTCTCTCTGCCTGCTAAACACTGTATATCACAAACTGTCCATTCAGAGGTCAGTGGAAAACAGCTTCACTGTCAGAAGCTGTCATATAAACTGTGATCTGGGAATAATCTGTTTTAAAGCTGTTTTTTTTTTTATAAAGCTGTGACTGATGCTGTCATGTCTGACTGTTCACATGTTGTAGCTCTTGTATAATAAGAGCTGGGGTGATGTAATATGGCAGCAATGAAGCTGTGAAACACATCCAAGTCCCTTACATAAAGCAGTTAACGTTATCCCCCCTTGCAGGGCATTTCATGTCTTAGTGGGCAAAAACAGATATGCATTAAAATGCTGCAAGGGACTGCATTGATGGAGGAGTAGGGGGTGGAGGGTGTTGTTTCAGATTCCTGTGAGACATGAAATATGACCCAGAAAGTGCAGTTTGAATAACGGATCCATGACTTTGAATGTTTATCAAGCCCCAAAACACTGCAGAGAGATTTATTATACTGTGAGCCTGGGTTTGATCTCCTCTGGAAATGAATCATTGCAACAATAATTCTATCATTCACTTTGAAGGCTGTGAGGTAAACAGTAGACATGCAGCATTTATGTTACATATCAATCCATCAGGAATGTGTGCTTGCATGTATTTGATTTTTCTTGTTGGATGGTTTTGTTATGTGACAAGAGAGAGAAAAAAACCTTTATTTCAGCAGACATATCGACTTTTCAAACACAAGTGTAACTAATAACATAATTAACTACTATATTAAAGGTCCATATAGTATAAAGGTAGATGTCCATGTGTTGTTTGATTATAGATCAGGTCTAGGTTCTGTATTAATACTGTGAAAGTATCAAAGCCTCAGTCCACAGAGAAATGCACACAGCCTGTATTCAGAAACTGAGCCTTAAAACCAGCCGTCAGGACTTCTGGAACTTTGTGATGTCACAACAAAGCAGTCACTGGTCTCAGCCACGCCACAAGCCCCACCCACCTGGACCCACCATCCAACCTTGCAGGATTTGGTTTCTCTGAGTGTTTACCTGAAATCTGCTATATTTTTTATTTTTATAGAGAGAAGCCTGAGAGAGGAGATGTAAAACTACACTGAGATGGTTTTTGGTTCTTCAAATCACAAATATATCTTCTTATGGATCAATGCTTCAAATAAAACACAGGAGAAGAGGAAGATATGGAGCTTTAACTTAGACTTGAAATAAAAAGGAAAGATGAACAGAAGCAGTTGTATATACTTGAATATTTTATTTCAGTAAAATTCTAACTGAGTCCCTCACTCATTGTGGTAAAAATGTGTTCAATTTACACATTGAGTGCTCTTCATCTACTTCTTTTATTTCAGCTGTATCTGGCACTGTTGTGTATTTGTGTGTCGGTGTTTGCTCTGTCTTTTTACAAGAGAAAACAAAGGAGCACTTCATCGTGCCCTAGTAGAAGAGCATGAATAAATATGTGTGTGTGTGTGACCTTGCACCAACAGTGTGTCTCTGTATGTTTCAGACCTACATGTTCACTGACGGTGAGGACAAAGAGCTGCGAATGAGAACAGGTAAGATGGCCGACTGCTCTCATTGGAAACACACAATCAAAGAATTAACAGCACTGTTTCGCAACAATGTGGAATAGAAAAGAGATCGGTCATGTATGTGCAAAAAGCATAAAAAAACATTTTTTTATTATTCTAATAACTCTGAGATTGCAGCACTTTGGTTCATTTATGTTCGTAAGAATAATGTGCAACCAGCAAAGTATACAGGTGTAGGTGCAGTAATATACTGTAGACAACAGCATGGAACTGAACTGTCCTCTGCCCTTTCTTTCACAGGAGCCAACATCATCAACACTAACTGCTCAGCAGCTCACACTCGTCAGGCTCTGTGCTGCAAGATGTCGGTGGAGTACGACAAATTCATCGAGTCTCAGAAAAAGTGAGTGAGACGTGACCTGCGTCTGATCTGAAAACAGTCAACAATTAATTAACCAGAGATATTCTAGGAGCTGACACAATTACACCTTTTTACATACAGACTAATGTACAATTCTGACTGTGCATACCTGTGTGTGTGTGTGTGTATTACAGGTGGTTCTGTCATGTGGACGATGATAACTACGTGATTCTGCCCAGCCTGCTGCAGATGCTCTCCTCCTACCACCACAGCCAGGATGTGTACCTGGGCCGGCCCAGTCTGGATCACCCTATAGAAGCTGCAGAGAGAGTCAAGAGTGACGGATCAGTCAGTCAACTTACAACATATCAAAATTTCCTGGCTCCAGTCATTGACAAATATATCAGCAAGCACTAGAGTGTCCCTTCAGGAACCTGGTTAATAAATGTTTGTTTTTTTTAACACATCAAACAGCCCCTGATCTGCCTGTTTTTGTCTCATTCCAGGTGTCTGTTAAGTTCTGGTTTGCCACAGGTGGAGCAGGGTTCTGTATCAGCAGAGGTCTGGCTCTGAAAATGAGCCCATGGGCCAGGTAGGTCATGGATTCTCCCGGTCTTTGAACTACAGTAATTCAAGTTATCTGAGCTTCTGAGGCCAGAGTACTCACACTCTGCACTTGACTTTTTTTCACTTTGCTCGCACTTTGCTGCATTTTGTGGTAGAAAACCAATATTTTTATGTCCAGTAAGAACAATGTAAATCTGAATAGCTAAAGAATGATAAAAATCTATTCAGATAACCCTCAGAGAATGTGGCTGGAGTTGCTGTAGGCAGCTAGTCCAGGCACAGTCAGGAACTAATAGAGTTTGGGCTGTTACGCTGAAAACACACTTTGATGTCTCGCGGTTTCAGTTTGGGGAATTTCATCAGCACGGCGGAGAAGATCCGACTCCCAGACGACTGCACCATCGGCTACATCATCGAGGCGCTGCTGGAGGTCACCCTAACACACACACACCTCTTCCATTCTCACCTGGAGAACCTGCAGAAGCTGCCCACTGACTCTGTGCTGGAGCAGGTATGTGTGTGTGAGCTTATGTGTGTTTTGCAGAGGTGGAAGCAGGTCACACGTGTGCAAGTCCCAAGTTACTGTGATGCAAATCAAGCGAGACAAGTCGAGTCATTGCTCAGGTCAAGCAAGTCTGATGATCAGCCCCAGTTTCCACATTTAAATCAGTGAAAAGACAGAGGTCATTTTATTTTCAACATTATTGAAAAAGTGTTGCAGCTGCTTACACCTTATAAATCTTGTTGATATTCGACATTTAGTGTCTGCAGTATAGTGAGACGTGAAAGACATTTTCCAGTTAAAACATGCTAACTTAAAAATATTATTAAATGCTGTACAATAAAAAACAGTAAACTGAATACTGGCACTTTCACATGAAAACATCGGTCTCATATTAGCATCCAAATGTTTTGGTTGTGTCTTTGCTATCTGCAGTGAAGTCAGAACAAGTATGTTGTCCGTTTGCTCTGCCACAGGTGACTCTCAGCTATGGAGGCTTTGAGAACAGAAGGAATGTGGTCAGCATTGTTGGAGGCTTTTCACTGGCTGAAGACCCGACAAGGTAAACACATCGGTAACAAAACAAGTTCATGTGTACTTATTGCTCCTCCACACACTGCAGGATCAAATGGCTCTTTTCAACATTTATTATCACAGACGGTTCAGACTGTGGTCACACTGGTACACTAAGCCAAATATGGCCTTTTATTAAAAATGAATTAATAATAATAATATAGTAATAACTTTTTCTTTATTTAGCACTTTTCATGCACAGGATGTAGCTCCAAGTGTTTTGACAAATATAAAAGAGAAAGGCAGTTAAAACAGGGAAAACATTTAAGACAAAAACATTTTTTTAAAAAACAAAGAAAAAAACTCTATCCTCTGTTCACTGAGTCCACCTCTAATATTTCTTGGTAGGGTGTTCCACAATTTAGGTGCATAGTGGGTGAAGGGCTTCCCCAGTTTTATTTTGGGGAACATTTGGAACATTTAGAAGCTGTAGATGATCTAAGGGTTCATTTAGGGACATAGAACGACAGACAATCAGTGATGTAAGAAGGTGCCAATCCATTAAGAGCTTTGTATACAAGTAACAAGTAGTAGTCCTTTTACTAAAATCATTTCTGAAAGATACAGGGAGCCAATGTAGTGCAGCCAGTACAGCAGTAATCTGCTCTCTCCTCCTTGTTTTCTTTAAAAGTCAAGCAGCAGATTCTGAATTAGCTGTAGTTTCTCAATTTACTTTTTCTGAAGACCAGTAAAAAGAGTGTTACAGTTTCCAATCTACCTGAAATAAAAGCATGGATAAGCTTCATAGCATCTTGTTGAGTTAAAAACAGGTGCACTCTGGCAATATTTCTTAGGTGGAGTTCAACCTCTTGTAGCATGCATATCAGCAGTGGTCTGATCACAGCCGTGTGATCACAGCTTATATTAATGGTAATGTGGCACTATATTTGTATTATATTTGTAAGAGCTATTTATCACATATCTTATGTCTGTTTGCCTATGTGCACTATATGACCAGTATCTGGACATCTGAACATGTCATCTGCTCTTCTCCATATTTTGGAACCTGGCTACAGGGATATGCTCCATTTTAGGGCTGAAAAAAATCTTATCGCGAGTGGATATGAGTCATGATTTCAGTTGGAAAGGTCTTTTTTGGATTTCACTTTCACTGAAAAAAAAAATATAAAGATGCGATTTTTGTTGAGGCTTGAACCAAACACACATGTTCCTTTACATGTGGAGATTATGATTGTAGGATGGGGCTTCTCAGTAGCATCATAACGCTTCATTTATGGTCTGTTGTGACACATTTTACCTTTTATCAAAAAGTAGTGCAGCTCCTGTGATTTGGATATTGCACTTGGCCATATTGTGATTTCAATAATATTTCAGTTAATTGTTTAGTGGCCCTACTCCATTTCATCCTTAGGAGCATTTGTGAGTCAGCCCCTGGTAAGACCTGGAGTACAGTCGTTCCATTTCATCCCAAAGGTGCTGGATGGAGTTGAGATCAGGGCTGTCTGCAGACCAGTTACACTTTGCACACCAAACTGGGAAAACTGTGTTGTACTGTGCTGGAGCATTAGGAATCGCCTGCATAGAGAAAACAGGTCCAGACCAAAAGAGATGTGTCCACATAGGTTTGGTCATATACTCTACTTGAAGTGTGTAGTGTGGAGCAGTACAACGAAGCAACTGGTGATGAAATCCTGATTGGCACATCTTTGAAACATGAGATGCGATATGATATTACATGACATTATTGTGGCGCACACTGAACACTTGCTCTTTTCCCTGACTCTTGTCTCTTTTCGTCCCGCAGGTTTAAGACAGTCCACTGCCTCCTGTATCCAGATACTGACTGGTGTCCAAGGCGCAAACCTCGCCACAAAAACTGAAAGCCCCTGTGTTTTTCTCCTGCAGCACTGACACCTGCTGAGCCTTTATCCCACTGCCTCACTCTGCCATGTCTAGGTCAAGCTACGTGAAGTGTCTGCCTTTATCCAAAGCAGCCTCACCTCATGCTTCATGCTTTCTTACACCTCTCAGATAGAACTGATCTTACTCATTAAGTGAACCCCTAATGGGTGGAGCCAAAGAACACAGCATGAAAGTGGGTGAAGCTCAATCGACTGGAGCTACATTTTTCCCAGTATAAATGAGCTTTTGAGAGTGTAGGCATTTTTCCATTAATTCTTGATTAGTTGAGATTTTTCCTCAGTTGCCAGTGTGACATGGCACTAAATGCTACACTTTCTATGAGCAGTCATTGCTATAGAGAAGACTCTGAGCTGTGAAATAATGCTATGTTATGTCATTCAGATCATTTTCCCAGTGGGAAACAGCAGTCACATCAGCCTACTAGCTGAATTACTTAACTGTGTTTACACAGTGTTACTCTGAGACAGGCGACAGGTGTTTAATAATGTGAGATTTTGCCGTTCATGTTGACAAGGTGTAAATGAAGCATTAGAGAATATTCAGAACACTTTGCTCTTGCAGTCAGGAACCAACTCTAAAAAAGACTAGTTTCTTCGTTGATCCCAAACCTAGAAGGAAACCGATTGAAGCTGCTGACTTGAATCCACAGGTTCTACAGAGTTCAACCTTCAGGTCCACTACACTATTAGTTGTGTAGCAGCAGAATCTGGAGCTCACTGTGACTGGAGGTTTGGTATCTCAGAGCTCTTTGGGACTGACAGTTCACTTCTCTCCTGAAGTTATGTAAGTTATACAGATAGTTTTTTTTTTTTTACCACTGATTCCACCATTACAATTTAATGCCCATCCGAGTGCAAGCATTCGGATGGCCAGTCACCTTTTACAGTATACAGAAAAAATGAATAGAATTATTATTTCACTTCATATATAGTACCTCAGCACATTTTGCTACTTGATTGGTAAGTAAAACCACAGTGGATGGACCCAAGAATCCCAAGTGATCAATGTAGTATTAGGGAAGTAGGGAAGACTGAAGTGAATTAGTTATGGGTCACTGTAATCATCCGTTCTCTCCATATTGGCCATGATGCAATACTTTTATAAAGCAAGTTAAAGCCTTCAGCAGGCTGACGTGGACAAATCAAGAGGGTATTTTTAATCTGGCAGTTGTAGGTTTACTGAAGGAGATTGCTCATGGAAACAAACCTACATGGGACTACTATGGTTTGACTTTACCAGCAGAGTATCAAACTGTGCAGGTTATTGAGCAAGGCCATAGAAGTAGCAACCCTATCCTGTGGTTCTGCACGATGATGAAGGAACCATCTTATGCTCTGAAGTATGACACTTACATTATCTTAACCAATGAGAAAAAATTGTTCAAATGACTAAACTCGATGCTCCTTCAAATAAATGGAGAACCACTTCAGGCAAAGGCTACAGTATGTGAAGGACCCACAGTATTATCATAACCCTGAGTGGCCTCCTCACCAGCAAACCACTGACTAATGTTTAGAAGTTCATTTCATCTCCTTGTTCTGTTGCTGTTGACCTGAGAGCCCAAAGTCAACGTAAAATCACGGTAGTTTCTTTGTGATGAGGTACTTTTAAAGAGCTGATCAAGATGTATTGATGTTTTAACATGAACTGAACTGACGCTTGATATGATCAGATGAGAAATGAAATTATGTTTGAGCAGTTGACAGAGTTTTTATGCTGTGTGGGTGCATTTATTTCAGTCTGTTGTAATTGTTCAGACGCCCTCTCGCCCTCAGCCATTCTGCTCGTATTAGCCTTTTTCTCACAGGCCCATGTTGACAGTTTTGCACTTCTCTGATCGTGTCATTTCCTTTATGTTACTGACTGTAATTACACATTACAGTGTTGGTGTGAATATGAGTTTATGTCTTTTTTTGTTGGTTTGTTTGCTCTTGCATATCCTGCTTTTTCATAGGTTGTAGTTGTAGCTCTAAATATTCTTCTTAAAGGCAGAGCAGGTTGTTGGTTGGAGTTACGAAGCAGTCAGACCAAAAATAAAATGTCCACACACTCAACGCAACCAAGCAGCTTCTCGCCCTCTATGCTGCTTGTATTCTTTCACCTTGCAGTTTGAAGAACAAGAATATAAACAAATCATTTACCTGAATGAGAGTGAATCAATTTTGGTCTGACCGCACCTTTTGACTTAAGTGGGTGGAGCCAAAAAACATGTCAATGGCATTGCCCATGAAATTTGATATGCAGGGTCCTTAGAGGATGGTTTCTAATCATTTTGGTGATCCGACCTTTTTTTCAGCACTACCATGAGTTCAAAATCTCCCTGTGGTTCATGATAATATCATAAAAGTGGCTGGATGTCCCTGCCTGTCAGAATAAAACTATAATTGAATGGTCTGATATTTCTCCTCTCTAGAAGACGCCCCTCAGGATTGATCGTAATAAGAGATACACCAGCTAATTTGCTGACCCCCCCCCCCCAACATGCTCATGAGAAAATGGAGAAAGGAAGCCATTACTTTAGTTCCACACCTCTGTTCCTTCTTATATTCCCTGGCTCCACCCACTCAGGTTACACAAGCCCTGTCAGTATTTCTGCCTGTCAAAAGTATTTGTGTAAGTATTTGCACACAAGACTAAAATCCAAACTCCAGAGCTTGTGTCTCACTGCAGGTCAGTGGGCGAGACTGAGGGAGAGAAGTGCTTTTGTAAACTGTTTACCACTGATGTATTATGTTGTTCCAGGAATAAAACTTTCTGCATTCTTAAGTGTTTTACTGTTTCATTGTAAAGTTGCCGCCATATTGGCATCGTTGATGCTTGCATCTGTTTTCTTTGGGTCACAGAACAGAACAACACATCACTACTGCAGCATGTCATTGCACAGTTAATGACTTCATGTGTAACTGGAATGAAATATCTGTCAGATTTATAGGAGTTAGTTCAACGCCTCCTCCTTGGAACTCCCTGTGTAATCAGATAAACCCCGTAACGCTGATGAGCTCACTGCGCTAACACTGGTATACATGTGTGATCTAATGAAGTTGGTGGACAACAATGGTGTAGTGTTTTCATTCATATATCACAAACTGGCTGTATGTGTATCCATATTTGTGCGTGTGTGTGTGTGTGTCTTTCTTTCTTTCTATGGTTGTGTGGACAAATTTTGGTTTGAAATCATCCTTGTGAGGGCATTTAACATCACCAAATGGACCCTCAGACCACCAGGAAATGACCCGGTCCTCCCACCACTGGACCTCAGCACAGAGCACAAGCCTTTAGCCTCGAGCCTGTGCTTCTGCGCTGGCCAAAGCAACCCTGAGGACACCGGGAGATGTCCCGGTGCATCCGACGGGCTGCCCCCCACAAGCTCCCACAGAGAACCCGTGAAGGCTCTGATCCAGATCACGTCTGAGACTGGAGACCGGCAGCACTGAAAAGCGAGCCGGAGCTCCGAGGGAACGGACAAGCCTCCAGACACGAGCTTCAGGCTCGTGCTGAGGCCCCCACTGACAGCCGGGGGTCGATGAGGTCTCAATGCTTCCCCACAAGCACGAAGCAACTGCTTAAGCTGCTCAGCATGAGGGCCTCCAACTACAAGCGTCCACGGCTGTCAGTGGACCATGAGTCTAAGGCTTCCTTCCCTGATCCCAGCGCCCCCCCAACCACCAGAGCTTTCCACGTCTCCTCTGTGGGAGTGCGGGATGACACTGAAGGCAGCCCCGGGTCCTATTTAACAATGTCGGTTCAGGAGAACTGGTGACATCACCTGTGACATCACAAAGTCACGAGACTGGCCCTTGGAAATATGGAACTTTGATCAGATCAATATGAACTCTGATCAGTTATATGTTGGGGGGTGGGGGGTCAGGTGGATCTAAGGTTTGTGCAACTACAACGTTTCATGTCACTGAATGTCGGTACAGCTGCTGCATCTGGATAAGGGTTTATCAGGCGTTCCATCATGACGTCACAAACTTTGCTGAAGCCAGGTGGTAAAAATCATCTGGAGCTTGTTTGGACGGTGGAGCTGGGGAGCGCAGCTACTGTCATATAAAAAGGTGGTAGTCAGCTGGGGTCACATCTCATCTTCCTCCACCTGGCGCAGACACCTGTGGACCGACAGGGGGGGGGGCGGCGGCGGCGAAGGGGACACCTGCATAGCCAGCCTGATCAGCCAAATCAACCCTAGAGATAGATGGTTCTGTATCCAGCAGTGAGGTGTCCCTCCTATAGTTGTTTTATTTCTGATTTACATATATATATATATTATGTGTTCAATGAATGCCATTCATTGAATGCATTCATGCACAACACTTAATCTGAACCTACAGGTGACCAGTTCATTCACAAAGTGCCTTGTTCTCCTCAAAGTAAAGTTCTCACGCATTACACTTTTATTTTAATGGTTTCATTTTACTTTCGTCTCACTCTCCATTGATTTGAGTCACCTGTGTTTTTTAAAAGGTATAATGTGTGAGGTCATGCTACTTGCTCCACATCCACAGGGGGCAGCATTTCCCAAAGGTATTGATTAGGGGATGTGCAGAAGATCACATTATGGACAGTATCTATTATGTGTATCTGTAAAGGTTAATCCTGAAGTTCAAGTGAGACCAAAAGAACACTGACTCTTTGTCTTTTCTCAGACCTTTCAAACAAACTGTGACAGGGTTTTAGTTTGAACTGAATCAGCTCAGTCATCCTCAGATTCACAGAAAGACAAAACACTGACACTCACAGTGAGGCTGCAACATGTCAACAACATGTTTATCTTGTATTAACTGTAGCTTCCATCTTTAAGGAAGAAGACGTTTATAAGAATAATTTAGAATAAAAGAAAGAAATTGATAAATAAACTGATTTAATTAATGAATCTGAAAATGACAGACAGAACTATCTGTTCAACAGTCAACACTCAATACAGAGACACTGAGGAACCGGACCAGAAGTGGGACCAGCACGTTCTCTGTCGGCATGCACACATGGACATTACATGGTTCTTATACACAGATGGTTTTATTACTGTGTTCAAATGGAGGCTTGTATGTGTGTGTGTACACATTGTGTGTGTACATTCACCACAGAGAAAAAGGAAGTGGAGTCTTCAAATTGTAATGATACAGAGCTGGGGATACTTCATCATGTGTATTCTCCATTTGATATCAGTTCTGGTGTAAGTCAGTACTGATGTGTTTGAATGGAGGATTGTTTCCATCACACGGCGGTGGAAACAATATGAGTGTCTGCAGCTCAAAGGTTACTGTGGAGTTTCTCATCGATGGAGCTGTTTTTATTCCTCTGTGCCGGTGACAGCCACAGTCCGTGTCCATCTCACTCTCATGGACACGACATCTCAGTAACGCCTTATTAGAACTTCTTCAAATGTGGCACAAACATTCACTATGAATCAAGGATGAACTGATTAGATGTGGGGGCCAAAGGTCAAATGTCAAAGGTCAAGGTGGCCTCACAAAACATGATTTTGGACTTGTGAATGCAATATCTCGAGAACTCCTCCAGGAAATCCCTTCAAATGTGGCCCAAAGTTCATATAGACTTAAGGATGAATTTATTAGATTTTGAGAGTCAAAGGTCAAGGTCACAGTGACCTCACAAAACACGGCTTTCACCTTGTGAATGCAATGGCTCCATAACACCTTGAGGTAATTTCTTCAAACTGGTCCAAACATTCACTTGATCTCAAGGACAAACTGATTAGATTTTGACGGTCAAAGGTCAAGGTCACGATGACCTCACAAAACACTTTTTAGTCATTACTCAAGACTTCACGCAGCACAATTTCAACATAGCTGCAGCTGTAAACAATTTGTGGTTTAAACATCAACAATGGAAGACACATAACAACACATTTATTAGAACTCACTTAAACACAGTGAGTTCAGCTGAGAAACACAACTTGTGTTTGTTTACAAGAAAACTCCACAGTACGCTTTAAGAATGAGGCTGTGACCAGTTTTACACAGGTAGCACAGCAGCAGTGACTGGATGAATGATTTATGATAGAAATCATCTCATTACAGTCACAGGATGGATCAGGATCTCATGATAAATGAAATTCTTTTCTACACTTCAAACAGATCAGATTCACTGTTATCAGTCAAATCATGTGGAATAAAGCAGATGTCCTCTAGATGAATCCTGAGCTCCATCAAACCCGCTGGGACATTTTTATTTGTTCAGATGAAGCCAGAGAAACTGCAGAGCAAAGAGAAAGAGGCTCAGCTCAACATATAGGATATATACAGCTGCTGTATAGCTTTCATTAAGGAGCCACTTTGTGGCTTCATCTGATCTGGCATCAAATGTGTTTGAGCAGAGAGAGTTGGAAAACAGCTGTTTCATGATGCAAACATTCACTCAAAAACTCTGATTTTTAAATTGTTTTGAGTGTGAATAATGATGGAACAGTGATGTGAGTGACGGACAGTTAGAGATCTTCATCTCACCTCTGAGCTCTGGTCTGGCTCTCAGGTTCCCCACACAGAGTGGTTTTAGAGGGAGGGGCTCCCTCCTCTCTGTCCTCACATTGATCCATACTAGCTCACACACACTTTCTACCTTCATCTGCAAAAAGTTCACCTGCTCCTCCACTGATTGGTTCTTCTTCTCTGTCTCATATCAGTGTCAGTTGAATGCAATCAGACAGTTGTGAGGCAAAGGAAGCTGCCATCAGCTGATGTACTTCTACTATCAGTCCACAAGATGGCATCATGAAGCTTCAGTGAAGTGAGTTGTGAACTACAGGACCACAAAGAGTCAGTCTCTTAAAGGTCTGTCAAATAAAACCCACACATCCCATACAGAAATATTAATGATCTAATTAAGATTCAGACAAATCCCTCGGTCAAAATAATATTCATTACTTTATAACTGGAAACTTTATTATTCAGACATGACGAACTGTCTGCTTGAAGACACATTTCACATGGTTCATCCTCAGCTGAGCTGCTGTACACTGACTAAAAGATTCTGTAGGTCACATTAGTTATTACTTAATGCACATAGGCAATAGAATAAAATAACACAATTAATACTGTGGATGTAGGAAACTTGTGAAGGAGGATTTCTACAGTGCAGTATTTCTATTTTAAGGATCAGATGCTCTGTGGAGTCGTGGCAGGGTGTATATATATATATATATATATGCATCCCTCTGTCAACCTCTAGTTGTCATTTGTGAAACCTCAGTGTGATAGGTGTAATGTCAGACTGACAGAGATTCCATCACATTCTGGATAGCTTGCTGTCAAAAGAGTGACTGCTACAGATCTCAGACATGACAAAAATGAAGACCTAAGTCATAATAAGCTGTAAGCTGTGCTGTTCGTGCTGTACTACTTTCACCATGAAATAACATGAGCACATCTGGAGCCGTAAGACCATGACTCAACATTTGGTGATATTTGTAACATGACTGAAAGGCAGTGTGATTCTTCCCAGTATATGAACATTCAGAATGTTAAAAACTCAATGTATGGATTCCAATGGATGTAGTGATTTGTTGCTGTCTGACCATGAAGTAGTGAAAGGAACACATCTTTTTCCTTGATGAGTGAAGAGGTGGAGCCTTTGTGATCTGTGGCATCCTTGTGCTCCTTCTGTGTAAATTGTTGTAAAGTGGTTAAAGAAGTGAACTGATGCATTGAAGCCTGAAATGTCTAAAAGTTCATTTTGTGGAATCAACTGCAGTTGCTTCATAAATATGAAGTATAATGTCACTCCTTGTCCATCCTTTGTGATAAATGTACATTTATTTTCTCTACATATCTTTAATTTTGAAGGATGATTTGTCCATGCAGCATTCTCATCAAAGTAGCCTTCGACATGTGGACGGTCAGCATACCCATCAAGGGTTAAATGAGGTGAACATGAAAAGTGGGCTGTGCTGCACTGAAACATCTCTTCCAATCAAACTGAAGAACAGTTTGGACACAGTAACAATCATGTTTGGCTGATAATCAAAGCTATTGATAGTTGTAGGAGAATATTAACTTCTGCATGGCCTAAAGATGGCACATTTGATGTGACAGTGTGTGAGGATATAGAAAGGCGAATCAGAGATCACAAAATAAAAGACAAAAGCATGAAAAGGAAAGATAAGAGAAAATTGGAGATAAAAAATGTAAACATGTTTAAGGAAGAAGCAGAACAATACAGGACAATTCTGTACCAAATGAGGAAGTGGAAACATGAGACAGAGGAAGAGATAGAAGATCCTGTTGCTGACCACATTAACATTGTAAAAGAAGCTCTGCCAGCCCCTGTCCAAAGCAGGTTGGATGACGTGGTAGGGCTGACCTACATGCCACACGAACAATTTCGTGATCATGTGGTACACGCGGTGGACAGATACCAGAGAGATGAGAGACGGATGCACGAGCAAGATAAAAAGATCCAAAGAAAGATTGCTCAACTGCAACTGGGTGAGCTGTAAGTGAAAAACAAGGCAAAGCCACAGGCTGCAGTTGGGGTAACAAAAGACATGCAGGTGGTAAAGGAACCACCAAATGAAGTCACAGGCACAGGTAATGGTTGTGGAGGCACAGAATGTTATGCCACCACAGCCACAGAGGCAGCCACCGCAGACGGCTTTGGCAGCTCCCCAAGCTCAGTCGCCACCAGTGGTAAACGTCTACCAGCAACAACCCGACAGACAACATCCCGGTAATCGCTCTCAGGGGTCGTACCGACCTCAGGGGATGTACAGAAGGGGTGGACGTGGTGGCAGTGGACGTCCAGGGAGATGTTGGAACTGTGGTGACTATGGACATTTTGCTGATCAGTGCCAGCAACCCTGGGCTGGTGGAGACTTTCAGCATGGCCACGGCCGGTCCAAGCAGGGTGGAGCTAGAGGCCCGGAGAACCCATGGGCAAGGCCCAATTCTGGTTACTAGGGCTGCACAGAGAATCCTAACGGGGAGGGTCAGTTCCCAACAGTCATCATAGGAACTGATGAAGAACCAATGCTGCAGGTTCATATAGAAAGCAAACAGACGCCTATGCTGGTAGACACTGTAGCAACTTACACATGTGTAAATCCAAAGTATGTCACTCACCTCCCCCTTCATGATTTAAGAATGGTAAACAATGTGGTAAAAGAGTTACCAGCAGAAGTGCATAACCCCCACACGTTGCTCACAAATGTGCCACCTGAAGCAACATTTTTCATAGTAATTGATTTGTGCTCTGCGTTTTTTTAGTATACCACTGGCCGAAGAGTCCCAGTATCCCAGTTCACATTCACATACAAAGGTAAACAGTACACTTACACCCACCTCCCACAAGGATTTGCGTGGTCACCACACATGTTCAACTTAATGTTACAGAAAGACCTGGAAGGTCTGATGTTGAACAGTACATTGATACAATATGTAGATGATATGTTGATCTGTTCAGCCACTTTGGAAAAATGCCATCGTGATTCGATGAAAGTTCTGCAAAGATTGGCTGAAGGCTCCAATACTGTCAGATACAAGCTGAGTATCTGGGGAGAATTGTCTCCCATGGCACGGTGGCAATCTCACCGTCCCAATTAGAAGGTGTAAGCAAAGCTCCACGCCCACAGACTAAGGAGACTCCCCGCTCTGACACCTGTGTCTTGACTGTCTGATTCTGTTTTCGATCAACCACTTCTCGCCACAACATAGTGAATTTGATTTTCTTTGTTTTGTTTCAAGAAAACATATTTCATAAGTGTTGTTTGAAATGTTTCAGATCATTTGTATTTAGATGTTGATGCCAGGATTACTCATCGGTGTTGACGGCAAAAAGACATGGAGACCCTCAAATCAAGCTACAGTGAGTCTCTAAAAGACTGTTTTGAGTGCACAGATTGGAATGTCTTGTTGCAGTCACAGGAAAATGATAAAAGCAAGGACCCTGACCTTTTATTACTGATGAGGAGCAGGTGTGGAAGGTGGGAGAAAATTACTGGGTGCAGGTGATTTGGAAAAACAGGCAGGAGACCGGAATGGATTGTGACAGTTTTTGCATCTGGACACTTCCAGTGCATGATGGCTGAAGTCACAGAGGGGCTGGAAGGTGTGGTCTCCCACGTTGATTACCAGTTGATTTGGGGCGGGACTAAGGACAGTATGATGCTTGACTAGACGCTGTGCTACAAAGACTGGAAAAAGCACTGATCACCCTGAATGTGGACAAGTGTGAAAAGTGAGGTGCTCTTGCAATAACGTCCAGCGAACAAGGAACACACGACAGTGGCTTATTCAGACAACCACAGCTCTCGTGTACAACTGAGCCTCACTCCTGATGGTGGACGAGGCCAACAACCATTATACTAACCTTGACAACCCTTCAGAAGAAACACCTACAGAGAGAGAGACTCCGCAAGAGACCTCGTTTCCTATGACGGTAACCCGATTTACAGTCTTTTTTTTTTTTTTAAATCCTTTTCTTCAATATTGTTATGTAAACCCTCAATAATCAGCAAATTTAAATGGTTCAGGTGTCCCAATAAATGTTCAATAAACAGTCCATATGTTGTTCTTTGGAATAGAAGAGGGGTTGCTCACACAACAACCGGTCTTGGTCTCCTAACAATACCGTCCACTAAACGGTGGTCGTTGGTGGGACCAGAGTGTGGTCCCAGCAGATGCTGGCAGGAACAGTGTCAGAGCCTGGGTAGTTCTTTGGTGGTGGACTCGTGACATCCGTCCTGAAAAGTCTCGCATTAGGGGAAACAGAGGGACGGCCAGGAGCAAAGAAGCCTGTTCGGTTTCAGATGATCGAGGGGTGTAATGGGGCGAACCAGATAATGACGTATACCTCGGGACAGCTTCATATTAGGCAGTTGAGGTACAGGTGGTGCACTGGTGCTGAATGATGGTGCCCAATGGAACGATACAGGCTTTTCAGTCTATCATAGTGGAAATAATTTGTGATGGTGGTGTAGCTTGAGGATGTTTCCAAAATCCAAGAGTGTGTATACAAGTCCTCATTATCTGATGAGATGACTTTGTAAGGTCCCAGTTCCCAGTTAAGGTTAGTTTCTTTCCTCTGTGTAGTGGGATCATCCATCCATACCAAATCTCCAAACTGATAAGGTTTTGAACTTGCTGTTTGTTTGAAAAGTGCTCGCTGCTTTGAGTCTCTGGTCCTCACGATGAGAAGCAAACAGTCTGAAAAACTGTGTCGAGTCGTTTCACCAAGTTCTGTGGCCATAGTTCTGTCTGTGGAGTCTGTGAGATCATGGTGTAGAGAGGTCCAACATTAGCTGGAACACGAGGCTCTCTTG
>NW_019175062.1:1761145-1775987 GCF_002260705.1 Seriola dumerili | reverse complement strand
TTTTCCTTTTGATAACGGCCACCATTGATAAATAATTACCCCGTGTGTATGAGCAGTTGGAAAGTGAAGATGTATCTCTCATGTCTGTAATTAAGATGTGGGCTAAGCTCAGTCTTTGGAGGAAAGTTTCCTGCTGAATTCTTGGCTCATTAAAATGTCTGTTATTGATTAGAGAGCTGCTGTGATTGGCATTTATTGAAGCGTCCCGTAGCTCCTCCTGTGATGATGTGACCCAGGGCTGACGTTGCACCTCTAGCTGTAATTGCTCCATTCTGTCTGAAAGTGTCTCCAGTGTTCTCTGCATTTTGCGAAGATCATCTGAGGTGGCAGAGTGGACACCAAGAGAAGTAGAGGATGTAGAAAGGTGAGTGGGTGGTAAGGGAGGGACAGCAGGTGAGGCAGGTGTCTGAGGAAAAGACGGCAGAGTGTTTGGAGATGAAAACACCCTGCTAGCATGATGAGCTGTCTCAATCTGTAGTGCAAACTGAAGTGCAGAATCCAGTGTTTTGACACCATGCTCATGACAACGTAGCTGAAGGTACGGCTCAATTCCAGCAATGAAGCGTCTGAATTTTTCTCCATCTTTAGCATTTTGTCCATATGTGGGAAAAGCTTCCTCCACTAGTCGGCTAATTTCAGCAGCAAAAACTGGAAGGGCTTCTCCAGGCAGGCGAGTGCGTGCATTGACAAAACTTTGAAATGTTGACAGGTAGGCAGTCTGTCCAAAAACGGCTTTCAGTCTTTCTTTCACAGAGTTGTAGTCAGATTTTGTTGCATCAGGTAGGCTATCCCAGTAACTAAAAGCAGCACCACCAAGGCGTGTGGGCAGCAGTTTAGCCAGACTGTCTTCATCATAATTAGGAGTAGCCTCGACAGCCACTTCAAAACGTCTACACCATTTTGAAAAATCCTCTTTTCCATCACCCATGAAAACATGAGGAAAATCCCCTTTACAATACTGTGGCATGACATGGCTAGAAGGAAAGGGCAGTTCATTCCAAAGGTTATTGTGACTGGCCATTTCTCGTTTTTTTTTAAATTTATTTATTTTATTTTTTTTTTTTATTTACAGTGCCCACTGTATGTAATGGCGAGGGCACGGCTCTTAAAAGTACAGTGAAAGTTCAGAATGGGCATGTGTAGCTTAACAGTCTCAGTTTTGGTGAGTTTGGTGGGTCTAATCTGCAGTTGAAGTTTCCAGAGTGACTGGTAAACAACTTTACCATGCAACCGTCCAACGTAGAGAAGTTCACAAGCAGTACTCCCGCATGAAGCAGCATGAAAATCCACGAAGAGAGCAGAAAAGTTGTGTCCACTTTGTCAATCTCTGTAACTCACTTTTATGTTGCTTCGTTGTTATCTTGAAGATTTAATGGCCACCCGAGTCCATTTCATTCCACCAGCACACTGACTGAGTCGCTAGCTTGGCGTTAGCTTAAAGCAGGAGCAGTCCACGGTGAGGAGGGAAAAAATTGGCGCCGTCGTCGTGCAGGCAGTCGGCTCGTTAATCCCCGGCAAAACTCAAAACTCTGCAAAAATTAGCAGACCACAAACCCGCTGCCACCAGTGTAAGACATGTTTTTGGGATGTCTTAACTATTGCCTTACATATTGCTTAATTAAACTGTCGAAGGGCTGTGGGTAAGGCAAGAGCACGGAGACAACTTCTCTGTACAGGTCAATCCACTTTTTATTCGCCGGAGAGCGAAGCCTAGGAAAAACCGAACACTGACTACCAAAGTGACATCTCACCTCTTACATATCACTCCGACACTCCTAATCATAACTCACATTACCTGCCACTAAAGTGCGCCATATTATATAGTTCCAGATTAAACTTAAACAGCAGAATACAATATTTATAAATGTAGTTACAAATAATTAAATTATGTGGACTCAAAATAAGGAACAATGCAAAATAAGGCAATCTGTTGAATATGTCCTCACAAGAATAAATCTCATTTTACACTAAAATCACATCAAACCTGAGAGTGTGTGCTCTGTTCTCGTGAGGAGCTTTGTGTTGTGAGGATCCGCAGACAGTCGCGAGTCGGTGAGACCTCAACATAGAGCAGGAGCTTCAAAGCCGTGCTTCAGCGCAGGCCAAAGCAGCGCTCAGGCCAGGGACCCCCGTGTCCCGGGCTCACGACCGGCTGCCCGCCACAAGCTCCCACAAAGGACTGTGAAGGCTCTGGTTCTTATCGAGTCTGGACTCTTGGCCTACAAGAGACCGGAGGTCTCCGGAGGTCAAAACAACCCTCAGGCCACCGGAAAATGACCCGGCGCTCCCGACGGGCTGTTCGCCACCAGCTCCCACAGAGGACCGTTGAAAGCTCTGATGGCCAGGAATCACGCCTCTCCACCTAAGGGTCCAGACGCTTTACGAGCCGAGATTCGGGGAGCCACGAGTCACATAATGGCTCGCGCTCGGTCCGAGTCTTCCACCACCTCACTGCCGTAGGTGTGAGACCCAGCACCTCAGCACGAGAACCTGAAGCTCGTGCTGAGGTGCTGTGCCTCCCACCGACAGCAAGTGTGGATGGACCGGAGGTCTAGGGTTGCCGTTCCTGCAGCCGAGACCACGGGGTCCCCCTGATACCACCAGAGCTTTCCACGTCTCCTCTGTGGGAGAGCGGAATGAAAAACTGGCAGCCACGACTTCTATTTACAATCTCGCTCAGGGAGAATTAGTGACGTCTTGTGTGACGTATCAAAGTCAAGAGACTGCCCCTTGGGATTATGGGTAACGTCTATTAACCAGGCGTTCCATCCTGTCGTCGTGATGGCAACAGGAATGTGGCTGAGGCTAGGTTGTATAGATGACCTCAAACTGGTTATTGGCTTGTAGCTGGTGGCACCCCGTCCTCCTTCACAGCCTTAGGGCCAATCATATGCAAGATGCCCATCTATGTTGTTGTTTGGGACAATGTGAGTTTTCACAGAGCCCTCCGGGTTAGAGAGTGTTTCAATATGAACCAAGGTTTCATCAATCTTTGCCTTCCACCGTACTCCCCTTTCCTGAACCCCATTGAAGAATTCTTCTCCTCATGGCGGTGGAAGGTATATGAATGCAAACCTTACACCAGGGTAAATCTCCTGCAAGCCATGGAACTACCCTGTGGTGACATAGGTGTGGAGGCATGCCAAGCCTGGATACGGCATGCCAGGGGTTTTTCCCTCGTTGCCTGGCTAGACAAAATGTGGCCTGTGATGTGGATGAAGTCCTGGGGCCTGACCCAGTACGGAGAAATGATGCTGTGGCTGAGTAATGCACTTCTCATTAGTATACTTTTGTACTTTATTTTTATGTAGGCTTACTGTATAAAAGTGCTAAATGCACAAGATTTCTCTTTGTTTTTGTACTGTACAAGTGCTACGTGTAAATGTGCAAGATTTCTGTTTATTGTACTTTTATATTTTTACTATGTACAAGTGCTAATGCACAGGTTTTTTTGTTTTGCAACATGCATTTAGCCTACAGTGAACAATAAACATTTATTTCGAGAGCTTCATGTCCTGAGCATGGTGTTTTCTATTTTTCTATGTAGTGTTTAGTGACTAATCAGTAGTGTTTTTAATTTTGATTGACTCGGGGCCCGATTTGACAACATAGTTCAGTTTTGAGCACAGATTAAACTGTTTTGAGGTGACGGTTAGGTTTGCAAGAAGAGTTTGAGGTTTTGTGATTGTAGCTTGAAAATTGGGTTTTGTGTTCATAGTTTACAGAAAAGGAGAGCTGCTTTCAAGAAATGTGTCTTAGCAATCGAGAAAAACTGTAAACTCAGCCATCAGGTGCGCAAACACATAATTGCACGATATTTGCTGAGCTGACAGTGTTATGCACACTACTGTAGTAGCATGAAAACTGGGACATGTTTTGTTGTGATTCTCCATGTTGACATGTTGACTGATTTGGCTATATGGAGAGAAATAAATGATAGTTTCATCAGTCTGCAGCATTGGTCTTGTGTAGTGTTTGGTGAATTTATTGTATATTTGCACTTTCTCTGTGTACTTCACTTACCGTGCCCTAATCACTGAGAAGTATAATTGCTAAAAGTGTTTTAGGTTAAGCACAGCAGTGTAACTGGTTCAAACAGAATTAAGTCATGAAACGTGTGTGTTTCATATGGTAACAAAATATGTTTTTTATAAATTAGTGTATAGTTTTACAAGAGTGTTTCATTTGCAAAGGATCTGAGGTGTTCTGCTAATTGGGTGTCTGGTTGTGCTAATTGGGTGTAGTGTTTTGAAAAACCGGGCCCTGTTTTCCAAATCGTGCTTAAGCAATTGAACAAAACTGTAAATGGCATGTGGCGCCGTTATCATTATTGACTGTCTATTATTTTGCCCCATGCTTTGTGTGACTGTTTTAACGTGAGAGTGTGTGCTCTGTTCTCCTGAGGAGCTTTGTGTTGTGAGGATCCGCAGACAGTCGCGAGTCGGTGAGACCTCAACATAGAGCAGGAGCTTCAAAGCCGTGCTTCAGCGCAGGCCAAAGCAGCGCTCAGGCCAGGGACCCCCGTGTCCCGGGCTCACGACCGGCTGCCCGCCACAAGCTCCCACAAAGGACTGTGAAGGCTCTGGTTCGTATCGAGTCTGGACTCTTGGTCTACAAGAGACCGAAGGTCTCCTGCGGCCAAAACAACCCTAGTCACCGGGAAATGACCCGGCGCTCCCGACGGGCTGTCCGCCACCAGCTCCCACAGAGGACCGTTGAAAGCTCTGATGGCCAGGAATCACGCCTCTCCACTTCAAAGGGTTCAGACACTTTACGAGCCGAGATTCGCGGAGCTACGAGTCACATAATGGCTCGCGTTCGGTCCGAATCTTCTACCACCTCACTGCCGTAGTTGGGAGACCCAGCACCTCAGCACGAGAACCTGAAGCTCGTGCTGGGGTGCGGTGCCTCCCACCGATAGCAAGTGTGGTTGGCCTGTAGGTCTAGGGTCGCTGTCCCTGCAGCCAATACCGCCGGGTTCCCTGATACCACCAGAGCTTTCCACGTCTCCTCTGTGGGAGAGCGGAATGAAAAACTGGCAGCCACGACTTCTATTTACAATCTCGCTCAGGGAGAATTAGTGACGTCTTGTGTGACGTATCAAAGTCAAGAGACTGCCCCTTGGGATTATGGGCAACGTCTATTAATCAGGCGTTCCATCCTGACAGCTTGATGTAGTTTATTGCATATGATGTTTTAAAATGTACGTTCATTCTTGTGGGAAAGTTTCTCTGGTGTCAAAATTGTTTAAAAATGATTGGCTTGGTATCCATCTCACATTTGCAAAAAGTTCTTATCTTGTCCTATAAACAATTGTTTCTTTACTGAGCCTTAAAAGATGTATATTTATAAGTGCACGACTCACAGGTGACATCAGGAGCAGTTCTGATGGCTCATGCTTTCAACCACTCAAAACAACTAAACAGCACACTACAACGGCAGCTGTGGCTTGAAGAAACACCATGTGGCTTATAGACTATATCCATCTAACTGTGGCCGTGCCGAGGCCTGACCACGTTTTGGTCCTTTTCAAATATTCAGGTTTACAATGGCCCTTAAATAGGCTACAAAATGCAACCTTACACAAGCCCCGCAGATCAACCAGTTTCCCCCGAGATAACAGTGTTTATTACTTAAGCTACTAAACCAACTACAATTCAACCAATGTGAACAAGATTCAAAACCAACAGGGAAATTCATTAGACCTATTCGATTTTTTTTTTTAATTACATTAACTTTAGTGCTTTTTAAGACCTGGCTTTCAGCAAAGTTCTCGTGTACCATCAGTACGGAATGATGCGGCACACATAACTGTAGCTTAGAAATATGGTTAGTTTGTGCACTATCTCCCCCATCTGCCCTGTCTCTACACAATCTACTAAGGGGGGAATCTCGGACTATCTGGCTGGACTGGCGGGTGTTCCCGTCGTCCTCCATCCTCCCCAAAGGACCCTAAGGCTGTTGAAGGAGGACGGGGTGACCAGCTACAAGCAATAACCAGTTTGAGTCATCTATACAACTAGCCAGCACATCCTGCTTGCCATCACGACGACAGGATGGAACGCCTGATTAATAGACGTTACCACATAATCCCAAGGGCAGCTCTTGACTATTTGATACGTCACCACAAGAAACGTCACTAATTCTCCCTGAGCGAGATTGTACAATAGAATCTCGTGGCTGCCAGTTTTTTCATTCCGCTCTCCCACAGAGGAGACGTGGAAATGCTCTGCGGTATCAGGGGGACCCCCGTGTCTCGGGGCTGCAGAACGCAACCCTAAGACCTCCGAGTCCATCCAACACTTTGCTGTCGCGTGGAGGCACAGACCTCAGCACGAACAGCTTCAGGTTGCTCGATGCTGAGGTGTTCGGGTCTCACACCTACGGCCAGTGAGGTGGTGGAAGACTCGGACCGAGCGCGAGCCATTATGTGACTCGTGACTCCCCGAATCTCGGCTCGTAAAGCGTCTGGACCCTTAGGTGGAGGGCGTGATTCTGGCCATCAAGAGTGCTTTCACGGTCCTCGTGGGAGCTGGTGGCGAACAGCCCGTCGGGAGCGCGGGACATTTCCCGGTGCTAGGGTTTGTTTTGGCAGGCAGACCTCGGTCTCTTGTAGACCAAGAGTCCAGACTCGATACGAACCAGAGCCTTCACAGTTCCTTTGTGGGAGCTTGTGGCGGGAGCCGGTCGTGAGCCGGGACACGGGGGTCCCTGGCCTGAGCGCTGCTTTGGCCTGGCTGACAAGCCGGCTTTGAAGCTCCTGCTCTCATGTTGAGGTCTCACCGACTGCGACTGTCTGCGGATCCTCACAACACAAAGCTCCTCACGAGAACAGAGCACACACTCTCAGGTTTGACTGTGATTTTAGTATTGATCATTATACACCTGATGTCTACAGTCACCAGACTGGCCCTTGAATTAGGGTAATCCCCCAATACATCGTGTAAAAGGTGTGGCATTAAATTGATCATGACATATCATCAATTCACTTTTCTAGTCATATGCTGGTTGGTGAGGTGGAATTAAAGGCGCCCGGTCCCTAGAATTTGGAGCATCCTCTTGAGAGCGGGGCGGGCGCTCGTGGGGAGATCCGGGAGATTTGACGGTGGCTGACAGTCGTCTTGGCCACAACCAGTGGAGTTGTCGGTTGTTTAAATTGAGGTGGCAGGCTGCCGGTTGGACAGATGACCGTAAATTCACAGTTGCCATGCCCATGGCATTACTGTGATAAAGCAGTATTAGCTGTGGACTATTGCTAACTACTGTGAAATAATTACAGTAAATGGCTGTGAAAATATCTACAGTGAAATGCTGTGAAAGTAATGCAATTATTAGCCAATTATTTACTGTAAATTTACATTTAAATACTGTAAGATATTGTAACATTCACTTGTTAATTTGTGAATTTTACTGCACCTACAAACCATGCTTTCATATGCTCAAAAAGAAAAAAAAAATATTCGTTTTCACTTTTTAATTTAACTGTTAAGTCCAATGTGCAATTACATTTTACATGACATGCCTTTTTTTGTCAAGTCAGTATAAAACATCTGAACAATAGAATATGTACATTTTACTGCATTATATTGAACAAAATAAACCTTTATAAAACCTTTTAAACCAATATAAACCTTTAAATGGGGTTTCAAAGTTTTCTCAAAGTTCCTTCTAATTTGCCTGCCACTCAAAGCCACAAGTTTCTGCTGAACGTGCTCACATGTGGGTGATGTTGCCCGCTTCCTCTTCGCCTTCGAGCCCGTTTCTGGGTGATGCCCAAGAAGCATCTGCAATAATAATCAATAAAGGCATTAATCATCAGGTGTCTTTATATGTTAAATTACATAAGCATAAAAGCAATACAATTATGGTATAAACATTTATTAGAGAGATAGTTCATCCCAAAATGAAAGTCAGTCAGTTTGATTCTCATTTTTGAACAAGGGGGTCACCAGAGGAATCCAATAAAATGCTCATTTTTAAAAATGACTATACCTTTGAATAAACTCCAAAGTGCACGAACTGTCCTCAGGGTACTGGAGATTGAGATTGTAGAAGCTGGCAAAAAGCGCAGCCAACCTCTCAAAATGTTGTCGTGTGGTCCCATCACTACATTTTTTCCAATGGACAGCATCCATGACCTTGGCTTCATCAGGTACCTGAAATGAACAGATACCCATCATGTACGTTGTAAGGATGTGGAACGCTGAATGTTTCATTTAGCTGTTTAGCAACATTGAATGCTCAAAAGAAAAAATCATCAAAATCATCAGAAGAGATCAGAATCAGAAGAGACAAGCTACAAAATGGACAAAAACATGCTCAAAACACCAATCAGCAAGTTACTGTATGTGAAATATGTAATAACTTTTTTGATCATTTAAAATATTCACAATTTCACCTATTTCTTACCAAATATCAAGATAAAATCAAACAGTACCTTGTACAATCAAGCAGGGGGTGTCTTGGCAGAATCTCTGTCCTTTGGAAAACAGCTGTGTAGTTATTGCATATGATGTTTTAAAATGTACGTTCATTTTTGTGGGAAAAGTTTCTCTGTGTCAAAAATTGTTTTAAAATTGATTGGCTTGTATCATCTCACATTGCAAAGTTCTTATCTTGTCCTATAAAAATGTTTCTTTACTGAGCCTTAAAATGTTATTTAAGTGCACGCTCACAGGTGACATCAGGAGCAGTCTGATGGCTCATGTTTCAATCACTCCAAAACAACTAAACAGCACTACAACGGCAGCTGTGGCTTGAAGAACACCATGTGGCTTATAGATATATCCATCTAACTGTGGCCGTGCCGAGGCCTGACCACGTTGGTCCTTTTTCAAATAATTCAGTTACAATGGCCCTTTTAATAGGCTACAAATGCAAACCTTAACAAGCCCCCAGATCAACCAGTTCCCCGAGATAACAGTGTTTATTTACTTAAGCTACTAAACAACTACAATTCAACAATTGAACAGATCAAAACCAAGAAATTCATTAGACCTAATTCGATTTTTTTTTTTTAATTACAAATATATTATGCTTTTTAAGACCTGGCTTCAGCAAAGTTTGTGTCACCATCAGTACGGAATGATGGGACACATGAACTGTAAGCTTAGAAATATGGTTTAGTTTGTGCAATATCTCCCCATCTGCCCTGTCTACACATCTATCTAAGGGGGGATTCGGCTGATTGGCTGGCTGGCGGGTGTTCCCTCGTCCTCCCACTCCTCCCCAAGGCCCTAAGGCTGTGAAGGAGGACGGGGTGCACACCAGCTACAAGCATAACAGTTTGAGGTCATCTATACAACCTAGCCTCAGCCACATCCTTTTGCCATCATGACGACAGGATGGAACGCCTGATTAATAGACGTTACCCATAATCCCAAGGGGCGTGTCTCTTGACTTTGATGCGTCACACAAGACGTCACTAATTCCCTGAGCGAGATTGTAAATAGAAGTCGTGCTGCCAGTTTTTCATTCCGCTCTCCCAACAGAGGAGACGGGAAAGCTCTGGTGGTATCAGGGAACCCGGCGGTATTGGCTGCAGGGACAGCGACCCTAGCCTACAGGCCAACCACACTTGCTATCGGTGGGAGGCACAGCACCTCAGCACGAGCTTCAGGTTCTCGTGCTGAGGTGCTGGGTCTCCCAACTACGGCAGTGAGGTGGTAGAAGATTCGGACCGAACGCGAGCCATTATGTGACTCGTAGCTCCGCGAATCTGCTCGTAAAGTGTCTGACCCTTTGAAGTGAGAGGCGTGATTCCTGGCCATCAGAGCTTTCAACGGTCCTCTGTGGGAGCTGGTGGCGAACAGCCCGTCGGAGCGCCGGGACATTTCCCGGGTGCCTAGGGTTGTTTTGGCCGCAGGAGACCTTCGGTCTCTTGTAGATCAAGAGTCCAGACTCGTAACGAACCAGAGCCTTCACAGTCCTTTGTGGGAGCTTGTGGCGGCAGCCGGTCGTGAGCCCAGGACAACGGGGTCCTGGCCTGAGCGCTGCTTTTGGACTGCGCTGAAGCACGGCTTTGAAGCTCCTGCTCTATGTTGAGGTTCACCGACGCGACTGTCTGCGGATCCTCACAACCAAAGCCTCCTCACGAGAACAGGCACACACCTGTTGAGCTTCGCATCTTTGCTTGCGTTGAAACTTCAAGGAAGAAAACTTCAGCGTTGTGTACAAGTTAATAATGCGGGGCTTCCCTTCCTGCATAGTACTCTCTCAATATTTTAAATGCTTTTTCTGGCATTGTCCGGGTGCATCTCTCATAATTAATGAGAGGCTCTTATCATCCCAAAAGTTGAATTAACTCAGCATATGCATCGGCATTTTCTTACCGTCTGCTGCTATCTCATTTCACTGTTGGCTCTCTCAAAGCCGTATTCTTTGAGTCCAATAAATGCAAATGTGCCAAGTACCTTTAGTCTCCCACAGTTCATACTTAGTTTCGTCTCCATCAAACATGAGTCGAGGCAACCTGCTTGTCCCTCGTGGATCCATGATGCTATCCGTTAGCCGTTAGCACGCTGTCCGTCGCGACTTTCTATCGGCAATAAAACATCAGAAAAAACTCTTCCCGGAGTTTGCTCCTGGGCCATAACCTGTTGAGCTTCGCATCTTTGCTTGCGTTGAACTTCAGGAAGAAAACTTAGACGATATATCTTTAGCCCTCCTGCAATATTTATTTCAGACTTAACTTGGTATAACCTTCATGACCGGACCATGTGCACGCACAGACAGACAGAAAAAACAATCGGGGTGTGTCCAAAACAAAAAAACCAATCGCATCCGTGCACAGCGCCAACCCGTGGTGAACACGCAACACCACAATTGTACAACAACCATACATTCACACACAACAACTGAGTAAATTAATTGTATCTCTTAACACACTCTCAGGTTTGATGTGATTTTAGTATTGACATTATACCACGTGATGTCACAAAGTCACCAGACTGGCCTTGGAATTATGGGTAACTCCCAATACATCTGTAAAAGGTGTGCATTAAATTGATCATGACATATCCATCAATTCACTTTTCTCAGTCATATGCTGGTTGGTGAGGTGGATTAAGGCGAGCGGTCCTCAGAACTTTGGAGCATCCTCTTGAGAGCGGGGGCGAGCGGCTCGTGGGGAGATCCGGGAGATTTGAGCGGTGGCCTGACAGTCGTAGATTGGCCACAACCAGTGGAGTTTGTCGGTTGTTGTTTAATTGAGGTGCAGTGCTGCCGGTTGGACAGATGACGGCGCCACATACCATTTACAGTTTCTTTCATTGCTTAAGCACGATTTGGAAAATAATTTGCTGTAAATATTTTCACAGTAATTTACTGCAATTATTTCACAGTAATTTACAATAAAACTACAACACTTTGCCGTAAGTTCACAGTTGCCATGCCATGTAATTGTGATTTTACTGCACCTACACAACCATGCTTTCATATGCTCAAAAAAAGAAAAAACAAATATAATTCGTTTTCACTTTTTATTTAACTGTTAAGTGCCAACTGCAATTACATTTTACATGACATGCCTTTTTTTGTCAAGTCAGTATTAAAACATCTTGAACAATAGAATATGTACATTTTACTGCATTATATTGAACAAAATAAACCTATTAATAACTTTAAACCAATATAAACCTTTAAATGGGGTCTCTCAAAGTTTTCTCAAAGTTCCTTTAAATTTGCCTGCCACTCAAAGTCCACAAGTTTCCTGCTGATTGTGCTCACATGTGGGTTGATGTTGCCAGCTTTCCTCTTTCGCCTTCGAGCCCGTTTTCTGGGTTGATGCCACAAAGCATCTGTAAATCAAAATAATCAATAAAGCTTAATATCAGGTGATTTCTTTTATGTTAAATTAATAAGCATAAAAGCAATACAAGCAATTATGGTAAGTAAACATTTATTAGAAGGGATAGTTCATCCAAAAATGAAGTCAGTCAGTTTGATTCTCATTTTTGAACAAGGGGGTCAAGGGAGGAATCCAATAAAATGCTCATTTAAAAATGACTACACCTTTGAAATAAACTCCAAAGTGCACGAACTGTCCTCAGGGTACTGGAGATTGAGATTGTAGAAGCTGGCAAAAAAGCGGCAGCCAACCGTTCAAAATGTTGTCGTGTGTCCCATCACTACATTTTTTCCAATGGACAGCATCCATGACCTGGCTTCATCAGGTCACCTGAAATGAACAGATACCCATCATGTACCGTTGTAAGGATGTGGAACGCTGAATGTTTTATTTAGCTGTTTAGCAACATTGAATGCTCAAAGAAAAATCATCAAAATCATCAGAAGAGATCAGAATCAGAAAGAGACAAGCTACAAATGGAACAAAACACATGCTCAAGAACACCAATCAGCAATTACTGTAATGTGAACATATGTAATAACTTTTTGATCATTTATAAAATATTCACAATTTTCACCTATTTCTTACAAATATCAAATAAAAATCCAACAGTACCTTGTACAATCAAGCAGGGGGTGCATGGCAGAGAATCTCTGTCCTTTGGAAACAGCTGTGTAGTTATTGCATATGATGTTTAAAAAATGTACGTCATTTTTGTGGGAAAAGTGTCTCTGTGTCAAAAGTTGTTTAAAATTGATTGGCTTGTATCATCTCACATTGCAAAAGTTCTTATTTGTCCTATAAAAATGTTTTCTTTACTGAGCCTTAAAATGTTTTTAAGTGCACGCTCACAGGTGACATCAGGAGCAGTCTGATGGCTCATGTTTCAATCACTCAAAACAACTAAACAGCACTACAACGGCAGCTGTGGCTTGAAGAAACACCATGTGGCTTATAGTCATATCCATCTAACTGTGGCGTGCCGAGGCGCTGACCACGTTTGGTCGCTTTTTTCAAAATATTCAGGTTAAATGGCCCTTTAATAGGCTACACAATGCAAACCTACCACAAGCCCCAGCCAACCAGTTCCCGAGATTACAGTGTTTATTTACTTAAGCTACTAAACAACTACAATTCAACAATGTGAACAAGATCAAAACCAACAGGAAATTCATTAGTCTAATCTGATTTTTTTTTTTTTTAATACAATATATTAGTGCTTTTTAAAGACCTGGCTTCAGCAAGATTGTGTCACCATCAATGCGGAATGATGGGACACATGAGCTGTAGCTTAGAAATATGGTTTAGTTGTGCACTTATCTCCCCCATCTTCGCCTGTCTACATATACTATCTAAGGGGGATTCGCTGATCTGGCTGGCTAGGCGGGTGTTCCCTCGTCCCTCGCCACTCCTCCCCAAGGCCGCTAGGCTGTGAAGGAGGACGGGGGTGCCACCAGCTACAAGCCAATACACCAGTTTGAGGTCATCTATACAACCTAGCCTCAGCCACAATTCCTGTTGCCATCACGACGACAGGATGGAACGCCTGGTTAATAGACGTTACCCATAATCCAAGGGGGCAGTCCTTGATTTGATACGTCACACAAGACGTCACTAATTCTCCTGAGCGAGATTGTAAATAGAAGTCATGGCTTCAGTTTTCTATTTCCGTCTCCTCACAGAGGAGACGTGGAAAGCTCTGGTGGTATCAGGGGGACCCCGTGGTCTCGGCTGCAGGAACGGACCCTAGACCTCCGGTCCATCCCACACTTGGCTGTCGGTGGGAGGCACAGCACCTCAGCCACGAGCTTCAGGTTCTTGTGCTGAGGTGCTGGGTTCTCACACCTACGGCAGTGAGGTGGTGTGAAGACTCGGACCGAGCGCGCGAGCCATATATGTGACTCGTGGCTCCCGAATCTCGGCTCGTAAAGCGTATGGACCCTTAGGGTGGAGAAGGCGTGATTCCTGGCCATCAGAGCTTTCAACGGTCCTCTGTGGGAGCTGGTGGCGAACAGCCCGTCGGGAGCGCCGGGGTCATTTTCCGGTGGCCTGAGGGTTGTTTTGACCGCAGGAGACTCCGGTCTCTTGTAGGCCAAGAGTCCAGACTCGATACGAACCAGAGCCTTCACAGTCCTTTGTGGGAGGTTGTGGCGGGCAGCGCGTCGTGAGCCCGGACACGGGGGTCCCTGGCCTGAGCGCTGCTTTGGCCTGCGCTGAAGCACGGCTTTGAAGCTCCTGCTCTGTGTTGAGGTCTCACCGACTCGCGACTGTCTGCGGATCCTCACAACACAAATGCGTCCTCACGAGAACGAGCACACACTCTCTAGGTTGATGTGATTTTAGTGTAAATGAGATCTTATTCTTGTGAGGAACATATTCAACAGATTGCTTATTTTGCATTGTTCCTTATATTTGAGTCCACATAATTTAATTATTTGTAACTTACATTTATAATATATTGTATTCTGCTGTTTAAGTTTAATCTGGAACTATATAATATATGGCGCACTTTTAGTGGCAGGTAATGTGAGTTATGATTAGGAGTGTCGATGATATGTAAGAGGTGAGATGTCACTTTGGTAGTCAGTGTTCGGTTTTTCCTAGGCTTCGCTCTCCGGCGAATAAAAGTGGATTGACCTGTACAGAGGAAGTTGGTCTCCGTGCTCTTGCCTTACCCACAGCCTTCGACAGTTTAATTAAGCAATATGTAAGGCAATAGTTAAGACATCCAAACATGTCTTACAGCTGGTGGCAGCGGGTTTGTGGTCTGCTAATTTTTGCAGAGTTGTTGAGTTTTGCCGGGGATTACAGAGCCGACTGCCTGCACGACGACGGCGCCAATTTTTTCCTCCTGCACCCGTGGACTGCTCCTGCTTTAAGCTAACGCCAAGCTAGCGACTCAGTCAGTGTGCGCTGGTGAAATGAAATGGACTCGGGTGGCCATACCTAAATCTTCCAAGATAACAACGAAGGCAACATATACAGAGATTGACT